>NC_133618.1:536529162-536599105 GCF_048593235.1 Sminthopsis crassicaudata | reverse complement strand
GAGAGTAGGTAAGTAGGTAGTATTATTTATTTTTTCACATAAATAAAATTAAGAACATTAATGTGGAAGGAATGTGAAAGTTTCTTTACATGAAGGTCTTCTGATGTCAAACCCAGGAGGCTCCCACTGCAGCCTGCTAGAGCCATTGCATGACCTTGTAATTTGAATGGTTTATAAAAAAAAAAAAAAAAAAAAAAAAAAAAAAAGTTTCATGAGTTCAGAAGTTCCAAACCACAGGAATTGGAGTGATTGAGTGGTCATGGAAGGCTTCAGAGAGGAAAAAAGGGGATTCTCTCACACTTTGCACCCTATCCACTCCAAGTGATCTTGTTTTCTCTCCCCAGATCTTAAAAATCTTCTGATCTCTCCTTTGTCTTTATATCAACTTTAAATCCTACTTGCTTGTGCTGTATCTATCACTCTCATTAAAATGTAATTCTATCTCTATAAATCGAATTCATAATAGAGTATAATTACTTAATAAATATTTGTAGAGTTGAATTAGATTTGTCAAAGTAATTGGCCTAGATCAGAAGTATAAAAAAAGGCAACCAGGCCCATTATACTCCTGAGTGTGGCTGAAATCATAGTAAAAATATAGATTCTGATTTTCATGTATTTATATTTTAATTTAAAAAGTAATATATAAATGTATGGCTTCCTAAATCAATATGTGACTTACAGGGATCCTAGTGTATCATTTCATGACCCCCATTTCTATTGGAGTTTGGCACTACTGGCCTAGACATAAGGTCCTTTTTGAGTTCTGGCATCAGAGGCACCATGACTATGCTTAGCCAGTGATTTAGTGGCTGAAAATATTTCCTGACCCTGGCAGGTTCACTTTCCATTAAGTTATACTGCCACTCCCATCCTAGAGTTCATCCTTAAAAAGCAAATTGAGATCTCCAGGTTATCTAATGCAAAACCATTGCTGGCTTTGAATAAACCTTTCTTACTTAAGGAAAGCTTTATTCCACTAGGGTGAAAAGTATTCAATTCAATTACATTACATTCATTTAGTCCAAGCATTGAGTGATATAAATCTGGACTACCGGGATGGCAGTGGGCAGTGGAGATTAAAAAAAAAAAAAAAGGAAGAGATGGATGTAAGAGACATTATGAAACAAGAATTAATGGAATTTTGATTGGATATGGGAGGAGAGGGAAATAGATGAATCAAAGTTAACTTCAAAGGATTGAGCTTGGATAGCTAGGAGTATGACAATAATTGGAGATCAGTTAGAGGAAGGAAGTCAATTTTGAGGGGAAAGATATTTTCTTTTAGGAATATTAAACTTAAGGTAATCAGGATTTTACATTGCTTCATTGTGCTGTTGGAGATCCATTTCTGTGGATCTTATTTCTCTGAGTTCCTGCTGCAGTTATAGTTAGTAGGGACTGAAGTAGTTAGAGAGGGCTTTGTGGAGGAAGTGGAGCTTGAAGAATGCTCAGAATTTGGATAAGCAGAGAGACTATTTCCCATGAAAAGAAGTGTGTGAGCATATATCAAAGACCTATCTTGACAATGCTTAAACAGACAAACTCATTCATCTGGAAAAGGGATACAAAACTAAGATTTCAGTGGGATGTAACTAAGAGCCAAGATGGAATCACAAAAAAAAAATATATATATATATATAGTGAGTTCCATATCACCTCTCCTTACCCCCACATAAACTCCTATAAGCAGTTATAGAAAATACACCAGAACAAATAATGATTCAAAATGTACTTTTAAAAAAGTCACAGTGAGTTATTTTTCCAGTCCAAGTAGGCATAGGGAGACAGAGAGGTCTGCAAACACAAAGGATGGAGTCTGTCCAAGGTTGTGTTGCAAAGACCATTCCAAAACATGGACAGGCTGTTCATCAGGGCAAGAAGAGGTCTCAGGTTCAGCATAGATGGTCTAAACATGGGTAGGATTTAAGAACAGGTGCCAATTAGAGTTCCATCACTCATATCCCAGATTGAGGAAAAACATAAGAAGAAGACCATCTAAGAGAATTATTTTATGTAAGGAACTGTCACAGGCTCTAGGTTTTATAGTGAGCAAGAATCAAATTCAGAAGCAAGCAGCAACTGTGGGATTCCACAGTTCCATCCTCTAGCTCAGTCAGGATCCTGGAGAGGAACAACAAAGGGCAGAAATCCCAGACCAAAAGGAAACCAATAAGTCATTCAGAACCAGAAGAGCTCTCCAGATAACCATTAGTGACTGTATCAAACAGCAGTCTACTGAAATTACAAATGGGCAAGTCCATAGCCCTAACCTGGCCTTAAGATTCTCGAACAACACAATACTCAATACTCTTATGCAACAGCAAATAAAGCCCAGAAATTCCTTTCAGAAGTATGTAGACTAGCCCTGACAAAGACTGAAGTTAGGAAGTGGATTAGAAGATTTAGTAAACAAAAATGGATTCTGCTACATAGAGATATTGTGGTAACAAAGATGCTGAAGAGAGAATGATTTGAAAATATGTACAAGCAAAATTTCAAAAAACAAACAAACAAAAAAAAAAAAAACTCACAACTTGGACCCAAATTTAAAAAAAGAATGCCTGGAAGAAATGAAGCAGGAATTTTTTTTTAACTTAAAAAATGTTCTCTTGTAAATGAAATGAAAGGGCTAGAGGGAAAAAAAAATGGAAAAGAAATGAGAGGTATAGAAGAAAGAATAAGAAAGGGAATTTGGCACAAGAAGTACAAAATCTTGTTCAAAACATAACGTTCCCCAAAATTAGAATCACTCAAATAGAAACAAAGGACTTTATGAGACAGCAGGAAATATTAAAACAAAGTCAAAAGCATTTAAAAAAAAAAAAAACTAGAAGAAAATGCAAGCTATTTCACAGCAAAAACAAAAGTGACCTGGAAAACATATCAAGGAGAAATAATTTAATAATCTTTGCACTAGCTGAAATCTATGACCTAAAAAAAGGAATCTAGACATTACATTTCAAAAAATTTTAAAAGAAAACTGTCCAGATGTCTTAGAACCAGAGGGCAGAGTAGAAATAGAACAGATCCACCAGCAACAACTTGAAAGAAATCTCAGATTGAAACTCCCAAGAACATTATAGCCAAACTCCAGAGTTTCCAGGACAAAGAAAAAATATAGCAAACAGTCAGAAAGAAATAATTCAAGTACAAAGGAGCCAAAAGCAGAACCACACATGAATGGTAGCCTTCACTAAATAAGAACAGAGGACTTAGAATATGATATTCCAGAAGTCAAAGGATATAGGCTTATAACCAAGATTAACTTATCTAGCAAAACAGTATAAAGCAAAAAGGTTAAAAAAAATCCTTAATGAAATAGAGGTCTTTCAAGCATTCCTGCTAGAAAAATCAGAGATGCATAGAAATTTAGGAATGTAAACATAGTATTCAAGAGAAAAATAAAAAGGTAAATATAACTGAGCAATCATATGAAGTAAACATGGATAAATTGACTATATTTTAATAAGGGTAGAGGATATAGGTAGCTCCTCTGAACCTTAACATCAGGGGCCATAGAATCTACTTAGACAGAAAACTTTGCTGTAATTTTCTTATGTCTTGGTATTAAAAAAAAAAAAAAAAAAAGAAAAGGATGAAAAGTGAAGGGGTTAGAAGAGAAAGAAGGATAAAAGTTAGGGAAATTTTTCTCACCTAATCAGGGTATGCAAATAGAAACAAGAAAGAAAATGTTGGAGGAATAGCTGATGCTTGAACCTCATCTAAAATGGTCAGAGAAATACACATGCACGCACAAAGAATTGGGTACAAAGACAGAGAAGAGAGAAGAAGGAATTAGAGGGAAGGTAGGTTAAAAGAGGGATTAGTCCTAAGTGGAGCAAACTCTGAGGATGTGCAAAAACATTGAGGTAGCAAAAAATTAGAAAGTGAAGGAGTCCTCATCCACTGAACAAGTTAGAATATATAAATGTTATTGAAACTCATTTGGAAGAAATGATTTGCCTAAGGTCAGGTTAGTGCCTGATATATAACAGGTCCTTAATAAATGATTAGTAATTGCAGAACCAGGACTTGTACCCAAAGAATCCTGGTCTTAATAATCTAAAGACCTAGGATCAATGTTCAGATTTTACTATCTTTGTGTCTTTGATTAATTTCATGTCTATGTGCTTCAATTTCTTCCTCTGTAAAACAAGAACATTGGTATGCAATAAGGTCTCATTCAGTTGTAAATCTTATTATTCTCAGTACAGTGAGTGCTTTTTATGCAACAACAAAAACTTAAAATCAAGTAGTTTTCAGTGCCTAATTTTTGAAAGAGAAAATTATTTTCATTGACAATTTCTGCAAAGACATTGCATCTGCAAAGACATCTCATCATCATCCTTTTAATTGAAACAACTTTTTTTTTGAGACAATTGGGTTTAAATGACTTGCTTAGGATCACACAGCTAGTGAGTATTAAGTATTTGAGGCTGTATCATCCTTTTAATGAAACCAAAACACAGCAGCCACTAAATCTTAGATTTAAGCCACCATTTAAAAACTTTACTTCACAGAATCCTAGATCTAGAACTGGAAGGAACTATCCAGGCTATTTAAGATAACTCATTTTACAGATAAGGAAACTGAGGCCCAGAGACTCCAAATCATGGTAAAGATTATGTATGTATCTAATACACAATGTGAAGACAAGCCACAACCAGGCAAATTGTCTGAGATAAGAATAAAAGATCCCAGTGGATGTTGAAACTGGATTTCAATCAAGGAATCCTTTATCTGTTCCATTCTCTTTTAAAAATACAGAAAATGAGACTCTGAGAGGAGGACCAGTTTGCTGAAATCACATACTGAAAGATGGAAGAAGTGGGACTAGAAACTAAGTCTTTTCTTCTAATACAATATTCTTTCTTAGTACATCAAATTTGCCCTTTGAGCAGAAGATATAGAGAAATATTCCATCCTGATTCATTAAGTAGAAGATGCAGCTTCTGGGTTAAGCAAATGTGAGAGATAGAACAACTTGAATTATAAATCATAAGTCAACATTGGAATCAAAGGGCGAAAAAATCAAGACCTTTTTGTGCTGAGATTCTTGCGAAACTTTTGTACTCATTTATATCCTTAATAAAAATCATATAAAGTTGTCAATGTTACCCCCTTCTAGGTCTCATGTGTAGATCTTATGGATGAAATTTATGTGCCTTACTCCATCATCAGCAGACTGATTTTTGTTATCTATCTCCCTTTGGGGATAAGGGAATGGGGCTGCATTGTGTTTAAACATTCATTCACATGGTCTCATTCTTCTCCTTTTGGGTATAATAACAGGTGTTTATAAAATGACTAATGGGGTTAGAATTCTGCTTGAAGTCTGGAACTTTTCCTATCTAATGGGTAGGATTTTAAATTTGGAATCCAATGATAATCCAGAAAGCATTTCAGAAACTGCCAACCTCTGCTAACACCTATAGATTCTTTTCAGATTTGGAAGTCTCTTATATAGTCCAACACCTACTGAAATCCTCTCCTGATTTCTTCATTTGTTAGTGTCTCTCCATCCCAACTCTCACCACTCAATCAGTATTTATTTATAAACATCTTTATTTGCTTATCTATGAATGTGTTTTATGGCTACCTGTACCGTTCTTCCCATGTATGGCCCCTTGAAGGAACAGACTTAGTGGTTTATCATGAATTCTGATTATGCCACAGTTCAAGTGACCAACCAGTTTCAGATTTTTCAAGCATCAGTAGGACCTGATCTCAAAGGCAACTTGAACATATATTGTCCAAAGCCTTCTTTCAAACACTTGCTGCTGGTCACCTGCACTCGATTTCCCCTTTCTCCATTTTAACTAGAACTACCAAACCTTTCCCTCGGTCACCCCTTGAATTCAAAAGCTTAAGAACTGAATCTTTGAAAAAGAATCATAGTGTATAGTCATAGTTGGAAGTCAGAGGAACTACTATGACAGTAGTGATGCAGTGGATAGAATGCCAGGTCTGGATTCAGGAAGATTCATTTTCCTGAGTTCAAGTCTGGCCTCAGACACTCACTGTTTGTGTGACCCAGGCAAATTGCTTAACGCTGTTTGCCTCAGTTTCCTCATCAGTAAAATGAGCTGGAGAAGGAAATGCCAAAAAACTTAACAATGCTGAATCAAGGCAAGTCCTTGGTCTTGGAACTCTTTTTGGTCTCTGGGGTATTTTTAAGCTCTAAATCTTTTATAATGCGATTTATAATAATTTGTTAAATGCATAGCTACACAAGGAATAAATATTCCATGTTTTAAGTGTAAAATGAGGTTAGGAGAAATATGTAAGGTCCCTCTCAGCTCAAATATTCTAAAATTCATTTTAATAGAATCACAGAATTAGTTGGAAGAAACTTGTGACCATCTAGGTTAACTCACACCTAAATAAGAATCCCTTTCTGCAACATGCTTAACATGGGGTCATCCCATCTTCGCTTGGAGATTTCTATACTAGATTATGAAGGGAGGAAGTTTTACCCAACCAAAGTCCAAAGCAGCTACTCTGAACTTAAATTTGTGGTTCCCAGTGAAGTCCTCTGGAGCCAAACAGAATAAATCTTATCCCTTTCCCAAAGGACAGAAAGAACTTCATATGCTTAATAACAATGCTCACATCCTTCCCTTTGTCCTCACCCACCCCATAAGTCTATCCTAAGTCTTCTCTGTTCTAGGACAAACATTGCCAGTTATTGCAACCAATTCTTATATGGCTAGATCTTAAGGCCTTTCACTATTTGATCAATCTCCAGCTTATCAATGCAGTTTCAAATTATGGTGCTCAAAGTGAACACAGAACTCCAAATGATGGGGGCAGAGTCTAGGAGGACTAGTCCTTGACACTGCTTTTCAGTGCAACCTAAGATCCCATTAGCTTTGAAAGCTGTTCACTGCACACGGATGACTCATTATTGAGCTTGTAGTCCAGAGCTTTCTCAGACTATTGTCTAGCTACCTTTTCCATCTTGTACTTGTGAAATTGATTTTTAAAAAAACCCAAATGTAAGACTCTACATCAATCCCTATTAAATTTAATCTTATTAGATTTAGTTCAACTTTCTCTCCTATGGAGATTTTGTTGAATCTTGTCATTTGCCATGTAAGACTATCCTTCCCTAGCTTTGTATCATCTGAATACTGGGTAAGTATGCCACTGGGGCCTTGATCCGGGGCCTATGTGGTCAGGAAATGCTATTAGAGATGACCTTGGTGAAGGAAGGCCATATCTTTTCAGAGACTTGAACAAGAGAGAATGGCAGGGGTTAGGAGGAGGGTGTGTGTGTGTGAATGAGAGACAGACACAGAAAGACACAGAGACAGAGAAAGGGGGTGTGGGGGGGGGAGATTTGGAAATTTGCAATAAAGGGAAGTAAAAGACCTCACTGAAGGGCCTTGACTTTTTAAGTAAAACCTGTAGTCATGAATTAATGGGATTAATATGCCCACCCATTCCAGAATCAAACTTAAGTCTCATGAGCATTTTGATAATTATCCAGTGATTAACTCACTTAAGGTCAAAGGGGACCATTTTTTGATGTCTCTTGTGGTTACCTTCCCCTAATTCCAGGGGCAAATAGTTCAGGAGGATTCTAGAAGCTGAGCCTTCATGCTCAATTAGGTCTGTGAAGTTTATAACCTGATCAACTTACCTATTAATCTTATTGATTGCTTCTTTTTAATTTAATGGGGGTTAAAGAGAAACATAATTAGGGAAGCAAATATATAACAAATTAACTTAAAGCATTTTGACATAAATTATTTTGAACTGTATCTTTACTTCCCACATAGTCAAGAGTTGACTATATAATCTTCTGAGAGATGTAGCCTATTAATTGAACATAACTTCCTTCTAGGGCAATTATATATGACATTCTTTGGAGTACAAAGGGAATGTGTTCCAGACCCATGGACCTTATCATCAGATCCTCACTGAGTATGTAGGGGTATTAAACTTTGCCACATAAGGAAACTGAGGCACCCAGGGAATTGAGATAATTTACCTAAGGTCAAATAGCAAGTTTTGGATAGAAAGGACTAGAAACAATCTCCTTGCCAGCTCTTTGTTAGTAAGCATTTACTAAAATTCAGCACAAAAGAGCTTCTCTTTAACAATTCACACTTGGGGGCAGCTAGGTGGCGCAGTGGATAGAGCACCATCCTTGAATTCAGGAGGACCAATCATTTGAGTCCAAATCTGGTCTCAGACACTTAAAACTTCCTAGCTGTGTGACCTTGGGCAAGTCACTTAACCCCAGCCTCAGGGGGAAAAAAAGAACAAAACAATTCACACTTATTTTGACAGTGGCTTTACAAAGCACTTTGCAGATTCTGTAGATAATGCAACCCTTGTGCCTTTTACAGAGGAGCAAACAAACTTTAAAAAGTGATGTGAATGAGTTGACCACACAGGGGCCAAGATTAGAACCCAGACCTCCTTGGTGCCATGTCCTTTTCTCAACATGAACACTGTCTTCCTCATCAGGTCAGGCATGGGGAAGCAACAATTAAATGGAAGTCACTAACTTATATAACGTAACTTGACCAACAAGATTTTGAAATGCCACTAATATATTTACCAATGTACTTTGTTCAACCTTTTTCTTTTGGAGGAGAGGGTCTGAACCTGTGACTTCATTAATATTAGGGACTCCATAGATATAGATGACATAGATGTAGGCAAATTTCATCTCCATGCTTTGGAATTTATCAATAATAACAACTTAGATTTAGTGTTGATTATTGTATGCCAGGCACTATGCTAAGTGCTTGAAATCATTACCTCATTTGATCTTCACAACCACCCTGAGATGGTGGTGCTATTATCCCCATTTTACAGATGGAAAAACTGAAGTAAACAAGGCATAAATATCTAAGACCAGATCTAAACTGCAGTTCTCCCAGCTCCAGAGCTGGCACACTGAGCCATTAGTGATTTGGGAAGCTGAAGGGTAAAAGTGATGTTTGTAGTCACAGTTTTTAGGTTTTCCCCATCCCCGTGCCTTGGTAACTTGTTAACCTTCACTCCTAGAAAGCTCCTTTCTGTAAAATACCTACTTTCCTTCAAGACTCAGATCAAGCACCACCTCTTACATGAAGCCTTCCCTGATACCCAACTTGCTCAAGTCTTTTACCTGTTATCTCATTTTAGCCTCATAACCATTATGGGATGTTGGTGCTATTATTTATCCCTTTTCTCAGACAGGTTGAGATTGACTTGCCCAGGATCAGACCACTAGAAAGTGTATCTATCTCTGTATTTATGGAGTCTCCTCCAATAGAAGGTAAGCAGGAATTGTTAACTGTTTCACTTGTTTTGTATGCCTAATATAGTGTTTGGGACATTAATAGGTGCCTAATAAATGCTTGTAGATTGACCTGAAACCAATTTTTCTGATTCTAAGGTGGGCTCTTTATCCATTACATTACATTGCATTTCAGCTGATTGCTCATTTAAAAGGTGAGCTCCTTTGGAACTAACTGTATCCCCTTACCTACACCCACCCCTAGTCTGACCCAGCTTATAGCCATGGTTTTGTTTAATCAATCAGTAGCATTATCTACCCCTACCACTACTATTAAAATTATGAACACTAATTTAATTGGGGGAAAAAAAGTATTTGCTTTGGCTGTTTGGACCAAAATGGTCATGGAACAAAATATATTAGAACTCCAGCCCATCCAAAGCACACACTAACCTTCCATCATAGGGAATAAGAATAACCAAAGTTTCAGAAGAGGAGCCCACTTTTGTTTGGCTGACAGGTCAACAACAATGGCTGTTTTGACCCAGCTGGACTTCCTGGTTACATTTCATATAGGAAAAAATAAGCTTTACTGAACACAAAAAATCCTGGAAGAATTACTCCCTCGGAATAATAAGCTATTTGGAAGGTGTTCGTGAACGGCCAGTGGGCCATCAGACTCAAAATAAGCCACCCCAAAAATTGTATAAAAAGATTTATTGAAATTTATCAATGACAAACAGACATAAAACTCAAAGTTTGGCTCTTTTGGGGGAGGGGGGGAAACTGTTGCAAATGTTCTTTTATACAGTTGAAATATTGACTAGGAAATAACAAGTCACTTCTAAAGCGATCCAAAAGAGGGATAGGAAAGAAAAACTGTACATTCACTAGGCAATTGCAGTCATTTCCGACTTCCACTAGGTAAGAAAATACAATTTTGCATTAGTTTTTCCGTGCTCGGGTGTACGAAAAAAGAAACCCCTACATTACATGCAGTGCTATCTCCTGCACTTCGATTCATAAAAATTTTCAAAGTATAGAAGCACAAGTGGAAGTCTCTCATTTTTTTCCCCCAAATGCTGGAGTGTCATAATATAATACAAAACCAAGCAGTACACACCTTGTTTTTGTCCCTTCTTTTAAAAGGGTTGGGGGAAAAAAATGTTATTTCTTTAAATTACAGTTGTCAAATTAATTTCCCGTAGAACTCAGAGGACTTGAGAACCCTTGGATACCTTCCAAATGTCTGTGATTTTCAGCATTCTGGCGCCTCCCCTAGTCAATACAATGGGGATAGCTTAGTCCTCTCATAGATCAGAACCCAGCATGGTGTTTGGGTAGTGAGAAGGGGGAAAGAGAGGGAAGGAGAAACACGATTGTGGAGGGGCCAGGAAAATACCTCTTCAAACCACAGCTACCCCTCCCTCCCCCCAAACACAAACCAACCCCATCATCAAATCATTGCCTTGGTTGCTGTTTACAAACCACACACGATTCTGATCTTCCAAGAGGTAAAGGGGCAGCCCAGGCGGAAAGTGGCAAGTCACTCAGGAACAAGAAACAAGACATCACCTGCTCAGTGTAGTGGCCTCTCCCTACTACGGGAGGGGTGGGTGGGTGACTGTGCCTGTGCCATCTAGAGTAGCACCTATAATATGGCTGGTATTCCATATGCACCCCCGGCCCTGATGGGACAAGCCCAAGCCCAGATGCTGCCCATCTGGGGAAATGTCACCCACCAATATTTGTAAAACATAAGGATGCCAACACTCTCTACTCCCAGAATAAGAAACAGAAATAACCACTTGGTTTATATTTGCATTTACGGGGACTAAACCAGACACAAAAAAAAAGTAGGAAAAAAAATTTAAGAGCGGCAGTAAAAATAGTACTTTATTCCACCCCTTCCCACCCCCCACCCAATCCACTTTTCCCCTCTCATTCCCACAGCAACATTACAATCAGAAAAAAATAAGTTTCGAGGGTGGGGACAGGGTGGGGCTAGGGGTGGGGGGATATGGGTAAAAACAGTCAAATCACAATAGGAATTTTTCAAAATAGGTTATTCCATTTAGTCATCTTCATCTCCCCCGTCTTCGGGTTCTCGTTTTCTCTTTTGTCCCTTTTCTTCTCCTAAAAGAGGAAAAAAGGATAGGGGGAAAAGCATGATGTAGGTTATATTCCTGTTCTATATCTTTACAGAATACTGAGGAAGGAGCCAGATGAGGGACATTCCATCACATGCTTATTAACTGCTCCCAACTCTAGTCGACTTCAAATCCAGAATTCAAAACATTATTTTTATCTGCAAAGCAGGAGAGATAACCAGAGCCTTTGGATGGAGACTATATCCTGCTTAACCTGGCTCCCATCACATCTTATGGAAGGTGTGCAGGAGAATGTATTTGGAGATCTATGTGCAAAAGTGACCAGCTGGCCAGCCCTGTTCCCAGTGAAAACAAAATGACGGCCTTACCACCAACTTCATCTTCATCTTCTTCATCATCTACTTCCCCATCGTTGTAACCTTCCTCATCCTCCTGAAAGAATGAAAAGACAAAGAAGCAAATACACTGAAGCCTGTCTGAGGAGGCTCACAGTCAGAGAATGGTCACTTTCCTTGACATTGAATTTGAAAGGTTAGGGATACATCCCTCAAATGCCACTAAACTTATGGGTTCTAAGACTCATATCTCTATACTTCTTAGGGACATGAATTTTAGAGATTACCATACTTGGAGCTTTTAGGGCTCTTGAGATCATCTTGTAAAGACATCAGCACGGGGATCCAGAAAAATAAGTCACAAAGCTATGAAGGGCAAGAGCCTGGCCCAGAATCTGGATCTCTTGGCTTCTAATGCCCTCTTATCTGAGCTAAGCTTCTTTGTTTGAAGGGGCAGGATTTTATTCAAGGTTTGATTAAAAATAAAACAAACAAACAAAAAAAAAGTCCTATCAATGTCCTTTGTCATTTTATAGGTTTTTATATAGCCTTTGGGTTTTTTTTTAAATCATGCGGAGGGAAAGAAGAAGGATAAAGGGAACTATAGTATGTTATCATCCTATCCTATGAGAATCATTTTTACATAACCTGGGATGCTGACAGTTCAGACCAATGATCAAGTTGATAAATACTTTATTCTAAGCAAAAAACCTTCCTTTCACTTTTCATTCCTCAAAGCAAAATCAGTTGTAAATGGAATCTCTGCATATAGAAACTTGTCTTGAATGAACTGAAGGAGCCTACCATCTAAAGGAGCTGTGAAAGTTTTTTAAATATTCCCTTTGTCAAGAGATCTGTAGAAGAAATTGGATATTGGAGTCTAAGTGCTGGCAGCATGCTGTAACAGAGGAAACACCAGCTGGAAGCTAGGAAATCTAGCTAGGTTCACTGGCTAAGGGTATTACCTCCGACAAGCATTCTCTCTCTCCTGGGCTCTGCTTCCCTATCTTCAAAATGAAGGTATGAAGCTGGAGGCTCTCTTTTCAGATCTAACCTGAGCGAGCGGGGTACAGTGGAGAGACTTGGTATTACAAAGGCCTAAATTCAAATTCTACCTCAGCTACTTTGTAATCCTTAATAAGTCAATGAACTTTTCTGAGCTTCATAGTGTTCTCATCTGTAATCCACTAGGATCCTTTCCAGCCCAACATCTATACTCAGCACAAAATCTCTCTGGAAGAGATCTCAATCCTCCCAGCCCACTGTGGTCATAAGCTTCCTTACCTCTTCTTCTCCACTGACATCTTCTTCTTCTCCTTCCTCTTCCTCATCATCATCTTCTTCATCCTCCACTACTTGGGCATCTTCGTCATACTCCTCCTCTGCACAAAGCCAAAATCAAAGTGACTAGCTGGTCCCTTCCTCTCCTACATGGGCTCCATAGTCTACCAAAGTCCAAATTGTCAGAGTGTATAACAGCAGCAATATTTGCACTAATGTTTCCATGTCATTCTACTTCTAATTTCTATCTATATCCTCTAGCTTGGGGGAAAAAAAAAAAAAACAAAACCCAAAAAACTAAAAATCTATAAAATAAAAATGCTATATTTTAAAAATATTTTATGAAAAACTTTATAATCCAAAAGTGAAGTTACTAACAGCATAAAGAACAACAACAAAAAAGAACAAAAGATCTCTTATTTGGTAATTGGAAAAATCAAAAGCTCTTAGGATGATGCAAAATGGAGACTCAGACCATATCTGAAATGCCACCTTCATGGACACAATGATTCACAGGACCTAGAAAGATCAGAGTCAGCTTAGCTTCCCTGCCAAAACAAATATGATGCAATCATTAGAATGGTTTGAGTTAAAAAGGGAAAATAAATATTTTATCTGAATTATTCAGATGATTGCCTCAATTCTCTACTTCCCTTTGGCAGCAAAAACTCCACCAAAGGCTGCAAGACTGACATAGACCTTGGATTAACTGCAAAACAGAGGGGAAAACCAGGAGGTGATTTTCTTTCTCATCTCTCCAGAGGGTCCTGAAAAGGAAGACAGCAGTTTCCTCAAACTCATTTCACTCTGGCTTTTGAGCACACCTTGGCTGGCCGTTGCCTCTACTGCTAGTTCTCTGCACCCTGGGCACCTGAGTAATCCTTAGTTGCCTGGGCCACAGCTGCCAGGAGAATGCAGATGATCTCTCTGCCTCAGGCAATCAGGGAGAAAGGGAACCCTTATTTGAACTGACTATGGAGGGCAGGGGAAGGACATTCCCAACTAAGAGGGCTAACCCATTTAACCTCTTTTCCCATTTTACCTGAAGACTGCACTGGGGCCCAAGGGCAAGGGAGGAGAGAGAACTTTAAAAAATGATAGAAATAAAAAGAACATGGATTATTCTAGTTATATGGCTTTCATCATGGGTTTGGTGAATTAGGGCCCCTTGAGAGGCTTTGTGGTTAGGGCCACATCATTTCAATTCATGATTATGAAATCACCTGAGGAGTTAAGGCTAACTCTCCTATAAGATGCTATGGGACATTGGGATTTCTTTCCCAGGAAGGCTTTGGAAAGACAGACAAGAAGAAGAAGGATGAATTCGGTAACTTTGGATGGGGAGTGGGACCGGGGGGAGAAAGAGAGAGGGGGTGTGTCACAGCAAGTCCTCTTGCAATTTCTTAACTGTTCCTGGTTTACTCTGTGAAATGAAACAAAGAAGCAAAGAACAACAGAGGCCCGGGAGCCTGATTGTCAAGGTCAAAGGCATCTGACACTGTATCTGCTTCCCATCAGTTACCTACCGTCCTCATCTTCCTCATCATCTTCCAGTCCCTCCACATAGCCCTCGACGTCTGAGTCAGGGGCCTCCTTCTCATCCCGGTCATAGCCATCAAGGTATGTGAGTTGGGGGAGGAGTTTGAATACATTTTCTCTGTAGTCATTCAAGTTAGTTACCTCACAATTAAAAAGATCTAAGCTTTTGAGGTTTTCTAACTTTTTCTGAAAGCAAAAAGCAAACAAACAATGAATCAATGATATGAAGGGATTAGAATTTGAAACTAGGAAAGTCAAAGAAGTAAATATTTCTCTTCCACAACAAAAGCTGTATTAAATGTCTATTGTGGAATAAACACGGTCATTGATACAAAAAGTGTGCTATGCATGGTCGCTGCCCTTATGGACCTTACAGTTTATTAGAAGGACAACAGCCCTTAATTATACAGAATATTATGGGATGAGAGAATTACTCGTGTGTGTGTGTGTGTGTGGGGGGGGGGGGGGGGGGGCGTAACAGTGCTACTTGACTAAACATCAGAAATAAGGCTTGGAAAGACATGACAGCCATCCAATTGTGGATCCCTGAAAAGGGAAACTGGCATTTTCTCTTCAAAAGGAAATAGGGAGCCACTGAAGACTGTTTTCTAGCTGAAGTGACATAACTGACTCTGTGAATTAGAAAAACTATTTTTAGCAACATTGTCAAAGATGGATTAAAAAGGAGAGAGACTAGAGGTGGGATTTGTAGGGAGGCTTTTAAAAATAGCCTAAGTGGGTAGCATTGAAGGCAAGCTCTATCTACTAACCTCTTGAAAGCAAAATTAATTTAATAACCACATTAACCCCATTTAGGATAAAAGGCATCCCTAAAACAGGAAGTGATATATCTATTCAGGCCTTTTAATAATTACATCCAAATCTCAATTCTCCAGTTTCCCTTCTCCCTATTGGCCAAATTGTGGCTACATGTCCCCAACCTCTTGTAGTCTAGGGTTCTGATGTGTTAATTTGTTTAGGATTTAGGATTTAGGATTTAGGTGTGGTATGGGAAGGTTAGGAGTTTCTTCAGACAACTTCTGATCCTCAAATTCGGCTATCACTTAGTTCAAATAAAACTGGTCCATCTGGTAACTCATAAAAATCAAGAAGAAAAAAGTAAACTTTGTTCCAACCCAATCAGAATACCTGTGTGGTTCCCAAGAAATTTTAGTAAAAACAAATTTGCCTTCTACAGTGCCTTTATTTTCTCAAAGTCCTTCATGTGTAATGCATTTCATTTTAAATTCTCAAGAACCACAAGGCAGGCAAAGTTCTAGTGTCCTCATTTGACAGATGTGGAAAAAACCTTCCTTAGAAAGGTAAAGGGAGAGGTCCAGAGTATTATACAGCTAGTTAATGGGTTGAGCTGGGTCCCAGGCCTCTTGTTTTTCCAATCCTGTGCTCTTAAGCAGGGACACCAGATATAGGCAATATTCTGAATGAACAGAACAGGGTAGAGCAAGAAGGAAAACATAGAAATTATGAATGTGACTAATGCAAGTGTTTATGATAGCTGCTAATATAACATGGCTTAACACCTAGCAAGGAGGACAGGAGACTGGGGGTGGACCTTCATGGCCCAAGTGTCTCCATCCCACCCAAAGCAGGTTTCCACCATCTAGTGGCCCAGTTTAGAAAACACATCAAGTTCAATCTATAGTGAGCCAGTCTTCCTAAGGCATTTTCAGTAGCTCACACAGTCTGGTATGTAAGATGGCCAATAATCTCTGAGCCACAAAACATTTTACAAGGATCCCATAGCAATCAATCAAAAACAAGTATTACAACCTGCTTACTAACACCATGCTAGGAATACAAAAACAATATGCAAAGCAACCAATCTCTACTTTCAAAGAGCATAGGCTGCCACAGCCCCAGAAATTTCTCCACCATCGTTTCCAGCTCTAATACTGTGATTCTGTCTGATCCTAGGCTTATCTCCTCCCTACCTCAGAAGGTAGTGAATAGACCTGAGGTCTTTAGACAGAGTAGATGACTAACCTACTGGAAATGACTAGACTCCGGTATGGGTTGGCTTATGCTCCTACTTTACAGATCCTGTTATTGTAATGATTTATGTTCTTTTGGCATATGATGCCTGCTGACTTTTAACTGACATCCCTATTTCCAAGCAGAAGAAACTGAGGCTAAAGCAAATCTGCCAAATTGCAGAGTCCAATCCTCAGCTACAGCTCAAAACAAATGCCAGTGCCGTGTTCTAATTCATCTAACCCCCACGTTCCAGGGCCACAGAAGTGCTTTCTAATCACCCCTAATCTAGGTGATATAGGTGGAAATAAGGAGACAAGAGGAAAAGACAGGCCAATGCTAATTCTCTCTCATCCCAGAATTTCAAAAATGGTGAATTCATTCACAGGGGCTGGGATTTGTAAGATCTATAAGGAAAAGGTTTGATAAGTGAATCGACAACTTGGACAAGATTACAAGGGGAATGCTCAACTGTTTCAGAACAGACTGCTTAAGTATCCTGAGGCACTTCAGAAACACTCATTTACATTCCAACAGATGTGTTAATCTAATCGGGAATCATTCTGCATTCATTAAAGCAGAACCCCACAGGATCTCAACCAGGTAACACTTTGTTAACCTAATTCTAGTTACTAGCTTTCTTACCAATTACTAAGCCATTTAAAGTGATAAAAAAGCATCTTAAAATACACATTTAAAATTCAGACTTGCTTTCCTTTCCAAGTAATATGAATTTTTGAGGTTGGGCCATGGCTGTAAGCTTCAGACTTGCACATCAAGGTTCATATTCAGGAAAGAAATGGGAACTTATTTCAATTGAGTTCCCTTTCCCTGGAAGGCTACAAAGGAAGCAAATCTAAACAGATTCATATACAAAAAGGCAATGCGTTAGTACCTAAAAGTTGATTCCCTAGACTCGTGGACTGTCAGGGTGGAGGGTTAAGAGATCACCTGGCTTAACTTGTCCAGTTTACAGATGAGAGAAATGAGTCACAATGAGGTTCCTCAAGTTCCTAGAACATAGCAGAGTGGTGTATGAGGAATTTTTAACTCTGGCTCTGCCTCTGGTTTGGTATAGGATCGGAGAAACCATTTAAACCTTGGGGACTTAATTTACTCTCTGCCAAATAAGGATGACAGAACTTCTCTGTCAATCATGTTGTGATCTGGTGATGATATGTGAGAATGTGTGAAAGCACTTTGGAAAAGATAAAATGTCACACAGTCTAAAGGTTATTGGTATTCTCCAATGGGGTTTTTACTTGTTAGTTTTGTTTTGGGGGCAAGGAGTTTCATGTACTAATTACTCACCAGTGGGTCTATTGTACTGAGGTCTTTTATTTTGTTTCCGCTTAGATTTAGATGTGTGAGGTTCGGGCACTTTTCTGCCAATACTTCCAGTCCTCCGGAGATTCTGTTATCACTTAGTTCAAGCTAAAGAGGGCAGGGAAATGAGAAAAAAACCACCACTTCAAATCAGTACTGAAAACAACCAAGCTCCACCCTCCCTTCTCTGCCCCTGAGCTCCCCACTAAAAAAAGCCAGGCTACTAGTCAGGGGAAATTATCAGGCAAGTTAAAGCACTTCACGTATTATCTGGCCCTTAAGTTCAATTATATTCCCTCAAATATAAAATAAATCCCCATGGCCACATAGCAACACACATTCCAATTACTTTTATTTACCTTCTTAAGTTTATTTAACTTTGGTAAGTTTGCAACTGAGGAGAGGCCTACGTTGATTGTACTTAAGAACTCCAGTTCTTCAAATTCATCTGTGAGGCCTTCAATTTTACCATCATATGACCGACAGTTGTCCAGGACAAGCTCTTTCACCTGTAAGGGGAAAAGACCTTTGTGAGGAAATGTGGAGGTTAGTAGGGAGAGGGAAAGAGGAAGTCTCACAGCCAACCTGAACAAAAGGAACAGAATGGGGGAAGGGGGGAGGGTGGAGTAGGAAGCCTTCTGTAATTACACCACAGGGTAGACTTTTCCAGTTTGGGGCGTCATGTTGCTGACGACACAAAGATAGCATTACAAAAAATGGTCTTTCTCCTTTGAGTCTAGAAATACTAGGGAATGGTGAAGGGAGGGAGGGAAATAAGGAAAGAAGATGAGGGAAGAATAGGAAGCTCATTTCTTGAATTGAGAAGGTTCCTCAGAGGAAATACAGGGATACAGACCCAATTTATTGAAGACAGTACTGGCTAGTTGTGATAACTGCCACATTCCAATCCAACAGCCAAGAGCTCTCAAATTGCCATTAAAAAAACAAGACACATACACACACACACACACACACACACACACACACACACACACACACACACACACAGTCCCAAAGCCAGCTGACTTGATGCTACCTGTCAGCATCTGCCTGAGCAACAAGATGGTTAGGAAATCTTCCATGCCTGAGAAGCAGCATCCTACTAGATTTCTGCCTCCTCTAGCCACTCATCTCTAGTCACTGTCTGCCCTCTAAGCTTGATTTTTCATCTTTCTTCCCTCTTTAGAGTTGGTCACCCAGCTCACCTTACTTTGTTTCCCCTTTTCTGTCTTCTTCAGCTTCCATGTTTTTCTCTTACATTCCACAGTCTTAATGTCCCTCATCACCAGCTGAAACTTCACCTTTCTTTAGCTTTCCCAAACACTTTGGGTTCCTTTGCATCTCTCTCACTTTCCCATTCTATATCTCTCTCCCATCCTCCCTCTTCCCCACCTTTTCCTCTTGAAAAACTCACTCTCATTATGGTTATTGTCATGATAATTTCTATCATGTCAAGATTATGGATGTAGCTGTGCTCTGGCAGAAACAACCACCACCATCCACTAGATTTGAAGTTGGAGGGGCACAGCCTTGTCACTTGCTACCTGGATGGCTTTGGATGAGTCAATTAATCTCCCAGTGTCTCAGTTTCTTCATGTGTAAACCCAAACAGACTGATGCAGGCAGTGCTAACGTAAGAGAAATGCTGCAATGATTACAGGAGGCACTTTATAAACAGGAAACATTAGGTAAAATGCCAGTTACTATTATCCTCTTTCCATGATCAGCTTAAGGATAGAAGTTAGTAGAGGACAA
The DNA here is from genome assembly GCF_048593235.1 of Sminthopsis crassicaudata. Taxonomy (NCBI): domain Eukaryota; kingdom Metazoa; phylum Chordata; class Mammalia; order Dasyuromorphia; family Dasyuridae; genus Sminthopsis; species Sminthopsis crassicaudata. The sequence goes on along the minus strand of NC_133618.1, from coordinate 536,579,525 downwards.
TAGCTTTAAAGCATCTATCTGGGAGGCCCTTTATCAGAGGCCCTACGATAAAATGCCCTCATTGAGACCCTGAGAAGAGGCAGTTGCAAGTTCAAGGTCATACACCCCAGAAGCCAGGTCCTGGATCCCAATCAGTTTGTTCTTTTTCTCTCACAATATCCAGGCAGTTTTTAACTACCCAGGGTTTGGGATTTCGGTTTCTAACTTTGATGTTTTTGTATGTGGGCTGTTTTCTCTGGGGTAAAGGAAAGATGAACAGGGCAGAGATAATAGAAAATCACAAACTCATGGCTTGCCAAGTCAGCACTTTGTCTTAGGAGTCTCTGGTTTCCTTCTTTCTTCATGGTCTTTCCCCCCTCCCCCCACCCCCAACCTCAGCCCTACCCCCATTCACAGCACATCAGTGCCCTTGTGCTCTTTCTTCCAGCAAACCAGAGCTTTCATTCCTACCAAGGAGTAAATAATTTATAACAGCTTAAAGGGGAATTTTGCACTTTAAGAGGAATCAAAACTTCAGCCTAAAAGGGTGAAGCTTGAATGTAGGTTCAGAGGGAAGGAGAGCGAGGGGGAAAGGAAAGAAAGGACATGGAGAAAATTTTCCAAGAAGTTGTGAATTCCCATCTTGGTTTGAGGCAGAATAGCCCTAAGAAGGTTCTGGGTAAACTACAGACAATGTGAATTATGCTCACAGTGGTTCATTCTTGTTTGTGAAGAAGTTTGATTTGCTAAGACACAGAGCCTGGATATTCACTGTCCTCGACCTCCTCCCCCCACTGCAAAGCACAAAACTGGATTCTTCTGATGGTGTGAGAAAAGGAAAAGGAGAGGTGACAAACTGAGCAGACATATGGCCTATCCCAACACCCTAGCCAGCAAACAGCACAAAGGGTGCTGCCCGCATAACAGTGCGAGATTGGGGAGCAACTTCTGTTTTGCTTTCCTCCTCCTCAGCCTCAGGAATTGCTTCCCCACTGTGGTCCACTGGACCCATTCCCAGAGTACCTCATTTCCACTGTAGGTAGCCTGGTAAAATGAAAAAAAAAAAAAAAAAAAAAAGCCATATCCTCCAGACTGCTGCCTTTTCTTCTGGGGAGAGGGGGGAAGGGAGAAAGACGTCTGCAAGATGAAGTCACTGGTAACTTGAATTTTCATGGTCACATCCATTTTACAGATGGAGAAGTAAAAAGCTGGCCCTAGCCCAAGGTATCTCTCCCAACTTTCTCCCAGGAGGCAGTGAATGGAAAAGGTAAAGTTCAGTTCATTTTCCCAAGGTTATTTGTTAAACAAACTGAACTTGGGAGTAAATGGTGATAAATCTCAATTTCCTCAAATAACTCATTCTTTTTTGCCCTTAAGTCTAGGATCTCCCAATCTGCTGAAAGGGGGGAGGGGGGATAATTCTGTGGTCAAAAGTCTCAGTGGGGAAGCAGCTAGGGAAGGAGGGACCCATGGAACAGAACTCCCAACTCTATGATAGTTTAGACAAAGTGCCTAGTAAGCACCATAGATAAGCAAAGATGTTCACCCTCAAATCAGGAGAACATGAGAAGAAAGATCCCTTTGATCCATGCTGTTGTTTCTCTATCTTCTTATCTTTGTCCCCCAACTCTTAATTCAATCAGCCCCTTGCCCAGATCAGGCTTGTTAAATCGAATAAAAAGAGTAACAAATGATTCTCTTTAGTGATACTTCATAAGCAATACTTGTTACTAAAGAAGGGTACTATGTAACTCTAGGACATAGTGAAGGTACCTAGGTGGTGCAGTGGGGATACAGGGAGGGCTGGCTCACCTTCCTGAATCAAATCTGGCCCTAGGCACTTCCTAGTTGTGTGATTCTAGACAAGTCACTTAACCTTGTCTTCCTCAATTTCCTCATCTGTTACATGAATTGGAGAAGGAAATACCAAACTCCTCCAGTGTCTTTGCCAAGAAAATACCAAATACAAGTCATGAAGAGTTGGACATGAGCAAATCCACTAAACAACAATAAATAGTATACAGTAACTAGAAGTTACTATGGGATATAGAAATACTGTAGCTCAAGGATCATTGATTAGAGGATCCTAGCTGAACAGCTACATGGGACCACAGAGATCATTGAGTACAACCCCTTCATTTTATAAATAAGAAAAGAAATAATGAGGTTAAATGATCTGCTTAGGGTCATATAAGAAATGTCAGAGCTAAAAGTTGGATCCAGAGGATTTTTGATAGTTGGAAAAGATCTCATTAACCACCTAATTCAATCCATATTCAGTATAACAAGCCCAAACAGTCATCAACTAGTCCAGGGTCACATAGCTAAAGTGTCTCAGGCTGGATTTGAACTGGGGGCCTCCTGACTCCAGGGCCATGAGTGTTCTATCTACTGCACCATTTAGCTACCTCTTCATAAAGTCCCAATTTTGTCTTTACAAAGACCCAAAGATAGTTGTCATGTCTCCCTCCTGCCCTCTCCCAGTATTCCCACATTTTTTTTCTTCTCTAGGCTAAACCTCCTCAGGGCCTTCCATTAATCCATCCCATGACATGTATTCAAGGACCTTTTTCTATCCTTATTGTCCAACTCTGGAGTCTCTCTACCTGATCAATTTCTTTCCTACCATTTGATGATCGGAATTGAAAACACCTCAGATATGATTTGCACAGGGCAGCTAGACTCTCTCACTTTCTAATTCTTGGAAGTTATGCATTTTTCAATCATATTGTGCTTGCCCACTAAAACCCCCAGATTTATTTATTTTTTTTGTTGTTGCTGTTCTGTCCTTTTCCATCTAAAAAACTGTTCTTTTTTTGGCTGAGAAAACAAAAGCAGGGTAAGAATCAAGCTACTCTTTTTTTTTTTTTTTTCACTTGATCAGTTATCACTATCTCATCTACCTACTTCTTTTTTTCAATGATCTTTCCACACTATCTCCCATTGCTGGTATTAAAAAAAAAAATCCTTTTAATTAAATATCCTTATAATGGTCATTTCTGTTAATGTTGATCCCCGAGATGACTCTTGGAATTCTTTAAATTCCACTGAAGGAGTAAAAGTAGTTATCTACCTCTCACCTTCCCCCTAACATCAAAACAAGACTGAATATCTATTCTTCAGAATGTACTATGTGCCTAATAAACCACTCCCTTTTCAAGCATTTCAGATATAAAACTTTTCCTGAAGCATACTGAATTTGGCTTTCCTTTCCACTGCCTTCTCTTTTACAGAAATCAGAGACAACTTAAATTGGAAGGAACCTAGGACAACATCAGCTGAAATAAGAATTCCCCACCCCTAAGGGGATCATCTAGCCCTTGTTTAAAGTCTTCTAATGACGAAGCAACTTCCTAATCCTCGATTCAATTCAATTCTGTACATTTATTCAGCATTTACTATGATTAAGGTACCATACTAAGGATATACAGGCAATAATGAACCAGTCCTTTACAAGGAAGTTACATCCTTTATAAGGATGCTGCCTCTGTTGAACTTTGGAGGAAAGTGATTCTGAAAAACTAGAGATGAGAAGGAACTGCTTTCCAGACAGGGGAAATGGGGGGGGGGGAGACAAACATGTATTTATAAATGCACTGTAGTGGGAGACAGTACATTGAGTTGAAGAAAAAGCTAATGGTCCAGTTTCACTAGAAAGTGGAATGCAATAGGAAAAGCTAAATCAGTGCAAGGCAGTAGAGGGCATTAAATGCTGGGCTCAAGAGTTTATATTCTATCTTAGAGTCAATCGGGAATTACTAGAATTAGAAGCTTTTTGAGCAGAACAGTGAAATGGTCAGGCTAGACTTATGCAATATGAAGACTTTTTTTTTTTTTTCCCCACCAGCGTCTAGCAGAATACTTGGCATATAATAGGCCCTTGATAAATGCTTGATTGAAAAAGAGGCCAATATGAGAGGGGGAAAGGAAAAGGATTCAATTGGAGGTTGAGGTATAATGGAGTATAAAGTGTTGGCATCCAGCAAACAGCTGGTGTTGTAAAACTAGGAAAAAGATCAGGAATGTCTTAAAGAAGCCCTTCTCTAGATTAAAATCCTGGCTCAACTACTTAGGGGAAAGGAACAAGCATTTCTATAGCATCCCAGGCACTGTGCAAATTGCTTTGAAATATTATCCATCTGATCCTCACAATAACCCTGGGATGTAGGTGCTGTTATTATTCCCATTTTATAGATGAGGCAAACAGATTCAATAACTTGCCCAACTAGTAAAAGTGACTGAGGCTAGATATGAACTCAAGTTTAGTGCTCCAACCATGGTGTTAACTCACTGGTCCCCACTTTACAGTTGAGGGAGCAGAGATAAAACATTTGCCCATGGTCACACAGTTAAGAAATATCTGAGGCTGGACCGGAACTCAAATTTTGCTAACTACAAGTCTAGCACTCTGTGTACTATGGTACCACTTAGCTGCCTGTGTGACCTTAACAAAATCTTCCTTTCTCTAAGTTCAGTTTCTCATTGGCAACATGGAAAAGGGCAGACTAAATGATCTCTAAGGTCTAACTTTGTATCTGCCTCAGAACAATGGTGCTTAATACAAATTTGCTAACTTCAGGTTTTTTTCCCCCCCTTTTATTAAGGAAGAAATTAGCCTACCTTTAATTTCCATTCATTGGTCCTATTTTTATAGATGAGAAAGCAAAACTGTCTCTTCTATATGACCTTTCAAATACTTGAAGACAGTAATCAAATGCTCTCCCCCTCCTCTATTTTCTCTTCTCCAGGCTAAATATCCCCCATTTCTTTGAATGACCTTTATATTGTGTAGTTGCCTTATCATTCTTGTTACTATCCAGGTGGTCAATAATCCTTAGTAAAATGTGGCACCCAGTCCTGGGGACAATGTGTTAATTGTAATTTGGCTAGGAGAGAATATACTGGAGAGACTTTATGCTCTCATTAATGAAGCTTTTTGTCTGCAACATCATAGAGTTTATTTTGCATAATCCACTAGAACTCCCTGGTTCTCTTTCCAAGATCAGCTGTCTGTCTGATCAAGACTCCCCCATTAGAAGGGAAGCTCTTTGAGGGAAGGGATTGTATGTGTTTTTCTCTTTCTATTCCTAGCACTTAGCACAGTGCCTGGCATGGAGTAGTACTTAATAAATGTTTATAGGGCTTACTGACTTAAGGAGTTAGGTTTTCTTCTGAGTGCCAAACCTTACATTTATCCTTATTACGCCTCATCTTTTCAGGATCCTCTCATTGTTCCAGCCTGTCAAGGCCTTTTTTGATCCTGATTCTCTCATCCAATACATTAGTTATGCCTCCCAGCTCTCTGTTATCTGCAAATGTATAACCATGCCATCTCAGTGAACAATCATCAAGGAGAGAGGTCTCTGGGGAGGATGGATGGGAAGTCAGACTTTACCATATTTTATACCCTGAAAGAATATCTCCTGCCCCACTGCTATTTCTGAGAGGTGGGAGGGAGGGGGGAGGACTAAGGATTTTATGGGCTGAGAGTTTCTGGTATCAGCATGTTAGAAGCCAGCCTGTTCTGTCTGGCAATAACCCTATCCTAAAAACACCAGGCTGTATTAGGCTCAGCCTATTTTTCTAAACAGAAGAAGGCATGCTGAGAATCAGAAACTATTTGTGTATGGATAATATACCCCAGTATACTTCCCCAGCAGCAAATCAGATATATTGACAGATTCCAAAAACTTGTGCAATTATTCCTTTTGGGAAAAGGGGGAATCTGTCAGTAAGACAGGGGAAATGAAGCAGCACACATGTACACACACACACAGCTGGCCCTAATGAACATTTTTCATTCACTTCTACCTATACATGATTTATTAGGGCACCAGACTTGGGAGACAGAAAGATCTGGATTCAAATCATTTAACTACCCTGAGCCTGAGTTTCCTTATCAATAAAATCTAGTTCTAACCTTTTCCCTGAAATTCCAGTCTTACATCTTCAATTATCTACCAGGCAATCTGAAATAAATGTCCTTTAGATATTTTAAACCAAGAATGTCTAAAACTAAGATTATCTTTTCCTCAAAAACCCATCTCCTTGTTCTAACTTTCAAATTATCATCTTCCTAGTCACCCAGATTTGGAACCTAAGCTTTGTCCCTGACCCTCACCCTGCTGCCACCCATATGTAATCTGATGCCAAGTCCTGTCAATTCTGCCTTTGCCACATCTTTCATATACATTTCTCTCTCTCATCTGATATAGCCACTACCCTCACACCAGTCCTTATCACCTCAAACCCAAGCTACAGTAATAGCCTCCTGGCAAGTGTGCCAACTTTCTATATTGCAATCTACTTTCTACTCAGCTGTCAAAGGGATCTTTCTGAACAAGGCACTCCCTCCCCTATTCAAATAAATTTCAGTGACTCCTATATTGCCTTCTGTTTAGCTTTTAAAGTGCCGTACAAACTGGCCCCTTCCTTCCCTATATCTCCATTCTTCTTATATCTAAATCTCCCTCCATGCTATTTCTTGCACATGATGCTCCTTTGAATGGCTCCAGTCATATTTACTGGCTGTCCCCCAGGCTTGGAATTTTCTCTCTTTATCTCCATTTGTCGGCTTACCTGACTCCTTTCAGGTCCTTGCTAAAATCCACCTTTCTACAAGAAGGCATCTCTGATCCTCTTTAATACTAGTGTTGCCCCTCCATGATTATCTCAAAATTTATATGTATACCTGCATACATACATATACATAGATGTAGATATATTTATAAATCTCTCTATGTATGTATGTATGTATGTATGTATGTATGTATGTATGTATGTATAGTGCTTAGCATAGGGCCTGGTACATAGTAGGTGAGCAATAAATGCCTGTTGACTAAACTTTATTTGATTGGAGCCAAAGACTTTTCGGGTTCCTTTCAGCTCTAAACCAATGATCCCTGTTATACTCTTACTTGTATTCTAACTGACTGCCAGTCATTCCCTTCCAGGACTACATAATCTGCTCTTCTCATCTCTTTTCATTCTGTCTTCTGAATATAACAGCCAGTTACTCTTCACCTAACTGCATCCTCCTGGGTTGTTCAAACAAATGATAAACCAAACCGCAATCTCCTTTCCCAATTGAAGCCTGAATTTCAGAATGCTTGAAAAAAGATACCAAAATGAGGTTAATGGTTTGAGAAGAAAAGGGGATTTGTGAGAATACCCTTCCTCTCCCCATGTATAGACATTCTACCTGAAAGTTACCTGGTAGGTTTTAACTCTTAGGAGGACAGTTGAGACAGTTAAGGCTACACTATATAGCCCAGCTCACATGTGTTTCATCTTTTTGCATTTCTTCCTAGATGTTTTTACATCATTGTGCTTTGGGTGGAGGTGTGGGGGTGGAGGGGAAGGTGGACTGTATGTTTCTGGGGAAGCCAACATCACCAAAGAACCCCTTCTACTATAATGCACTGGGCTCTTTAACTACGAAGGCCCCCAAAAGAACAAGGAGATGTGCTATTATGGTTGGGATGGCAACCTGATTTCAGAATCAGCAGCAACACATTGTAAGGTGCCTGGCACAGACTCAGCTTGTACAACCCCTCCTTTCCCTAGTCAATCTCTTATTCATAGGCACCTAAGGCAAAAAAAAAAAAAAAAAAAAAAGCATCAAGTTCATCCTCCTGCTGCCATACCCAGACGTGTTCCACCATTTTCTTACAGGCTTTCAAAGAAAAAAGCCTGGTAAGTTTCCCTGAGTGAGACTGGGAATGTATTATTCTGCCTCACAAGCCTACCTTTCAATTAATTTTATCCTATCCTCATTTCCATGGGATGATAATTCCAAATTACCCAATACAAAAAGAATACTATCTCTTTTGCATCTAGTGTATGTGTCCTGCCTTTAAAAAAAAAAAAAAAAAAATTCATTTTCTCCTGCCAAGTCCTGGGTGTGATCTAAGTGCCAAGTTAAAATTAAACTGAAAATTTGTACTTTGGATTTAAACTACACGTTCCTCATTTTGGGGCACCCCCTCCAAACAAAATAAAAATATCAGTATGCAGTTATATTCCTCTTTACAGCACAGTTACTCAGTTTGTAAAAACTTTTTTCCTGCCTTAAAAACAAACAAACAATACTGGAATACTAGGGTTTTATTTTTCAAGTGTCAACTTTAAACAATTTTTTTGGAAGCAAATTCTTCAAAGTTTAGGCACTATCAATGAGGAGAATCAATGGCTTGGAAAATTCAGAAGAAATGGAATCTAGTAACGATTTGAACTGATCCAATAGGAAGTTCCAAACTTCCTTTAATAGGATTCCTAGCTTTTTCCAAACAATAAAATAAAGGCAAATCAGTAACTTGCCACAAGCAAAAGATAATCTACCATTGCAAACACTAAGTTTAACACCAAAATGTCCTTCCTATTACTCTAAAAAATGTCATTAGATAAAATAAGATAGATGTATCTATATAATCAAAAGTCTTCTTGCAACTCATACCTTCCTTCCCCCAATGGAATCAGAAATTCCTTTTGAGGCAGAGACTATTTCATTGCATCTTTGCATCCTTTAAACTCAGCACAGTACTTTACATCAGAAACTTACTTTTTCCCCCCAAAATAACACTTAATAGTAGGTGATCAATAAACACTTATGAAATACAATCCAGCTCTCCCCAACACTAAATTGTAGGATCACAAACTCATGAAAATGGGAAGGACTTGTGATATTATCTAGCTTAAGTCTCCTCCATTTCACAGAGGAAGAAATGGAAGACCAGAGAAATAAAATCTTAGCCATGGTAAAAGCTAGTTGATAGCAGAACTGGGACCAGCATTACAGGACATAATAATTTTTTTTTAAATTTAAATATCTTATTTATATGTACACATACATATCCAGGCTCTAAATGCAGATGTGGCCTGATTTCAATACTGATTGTTATAGGAGCTCTAATCTCTTCAGTTTTGTTTTGTTTTTTTCCCCCAATTACAACTGGTCTGCCTAAAGAGGAGCATTCCTAGGTGTACATTGTATTGGCACTAGACTTAGTTTGGATACTGAATTGGCTTTAGCCTTCCTGTAACTCAAAACTCACAAATTCAAGTGATCCACCAACTTTCTGTTCCCCAGGACATATAAACTTAAGCCTTAAAAAGTATTCATCCCTTTTAATTTCGGTTAGGGCCAGAGATCTGGATCATGAAAAACAAACAAAAAACCTATAAAAGAAAACAATCTCTCTGAATTTGCAAACTGTTTTTGTTTTGTATAACAGAGCATGAGAACACACACAGGGTAAAGCAATGAAGACACATGGAGGATATGCTGGGTGACGACATCTCTTATTATTTTAAGGAGCCATCTGAATTCAGGATGAGGCTACGCCTTGTGCCGCTGTAATTAAGCTGTCCATCACCGCCCTAGTTTAATAGGCTAATCCCAAATGGGGAGGGGAAGAGGAAGGGAGGAGGGAACAGAAGAGATTGTCAGAAGTTAATGTAATGTAAGCATTGTTGCTCCCCACTCAGAATTGGCTTCCCTGCATAAGTGGGTGAGGGATTGGGTTTCTCCCTTCCAAGTGCAGGGACAGCTGGTTCCTTTGCAGGACTCACCCACTAAGCTGTACGAGCAGATCCAAGTGTGGTTTGAAATGACAGCCCAGGTGTAAAACAGAAAGATTTTGGTTTGAGTTTTTAAAATAAGCCATTTCAGCCAGGTCCCATTCCCCTTACTCCCTCCATGAGAGTAGTTTTTGAGAATTTGATCAGACACAGGAACATAGGGTTAGGTTTTGAGTGATGCCAGAAAGGAAGTCTGGGGCTCTTAAGTAATTATGGAAATGGAGAACCACCTGTTCTCCAAAAATACCATGAAAACAAAAAATGTCCCTTGAGATGGTAACCTTGTTAACTGCTGCCACCAGAGGTTGTCAACTCTTCACTGCATTTGTTTCGGTCAGACTGGTTTCCCAATCCCTTGCCTATGCTATCACTGATCCACTTCTGGAATGGCCCTTCTGTCTGCTTATCTGATGGCCTAACCTATATTTCTCAAGGACCATACCATGCCATACCATCCCTCTTCCCTCAAGGCTTTTTCTCTCAACCCTGATGCTGGGAGATATGATATAGTTTTACTCAGGTCACTGGGCAGTTGTAAGTAAAGATCTCAAATTGTGAAGTTTTACTCCCAAGCATTGGGCCACACTTTTAATCTGAGACTTACAAATCACAAACAACCTGTGTTATTAAAAATACGTAATTTCCCTAAGCAATAGCAAGTGAGGGGGAGAGAGGTTGGGAATAAACAGAATAAAGAAGGAAATCCTGACTTCACTTTGATCATGGCATTTCCTTGCTCAAGAAGCCTCCTCTTCATCTTTAAAATAAAGTGTTAGATTGTCCAAGGCCTTTCACAATCAATATGCTTTCTTAACTCTCCATATTCCCCTGATCTTAGCTACATTTGTCTCATTTATCCCCTTGACTACACTACAAAATATCTCCCCTTATCTCCTTACCTCTTATACCAATCACACATCTAGAATGACCTTCACTTTCTTCTCTGCCTATCTATTCTTATTCATCCTGCAAGGACCAGTTTAAATTTTCTTTGAGGCCTTCCCTGACCAGGCCAACCCTCAGTATTAACTCCCTAGGTCTGACCACACAAAACACTTATGATCCCTAAATTCCACGTTCCATGAAAATTCATAGCTCTAATGTTTCACTGTGGTACGCAATTGACTTTACACTCTTCAAAATTATCTAAACAGAGCCAAAAATCTGATAGATCCTACACTAAGCTGCTTGGTTTGGGGAACAAGCTGGGCGATGGACTATATGGAGCAACCAACCACACTAAATGCTTAAAGCTTTAATATCAGATAGGCTTGGGATAACAAATTTTTGAGCTACAGAAACTCTCAAAGACAGCTTACTAAAATATATTCCAAAGATTCCAAAGGCGTTGGGGGCATACTCTTAACTATACCACTCTGAAAGCCCCCATACTTGGACTCTCCCACCCAGATGGCAAACTCTTTATGGGTAAAGATGGCTTTTTTTTCCTACTTCTTTTTGTACCACCAATGGAACCTCCTGTAATGTCGGCATATCAATCCCAGGAAATCAATCAATAAATTGTTGATTGCTTAAATATAACAAGTATGGAGCACAAGAGGGCAAGCTCTACAAAGGAAAAATTCTTAAGTTCTCTAAGAAATTCACTCATTTGCTTCCAGAGGGAAAAGGACATTCCCCTTACACAAGTATTAGAAGTTACTAGAATAGTTTCCCAGGTCTGCTAGCCAAGTTGAAAGATTAATTTAGTTGACTGGGTCTCTCTGAAATTGACTTCTGGTTCTAAAGCTTGGCTAAGATTGTTTAACTTGTGGTCCAACAAACCAGCAAAAATTAATGTTCTCAAGAAATAACTTAGCACTTTAACAAATTAGGAGGAAAGTTTGAGTTTATTTCCCTGTGATGAAGAGAGACATCTGTATGATGATCAGCTCTGGTAGAACTACAGTAGATGGCAGCAAAGTGGGGATTTTTCTCTGGGTGAAGCCAACTGACCCGATACAGAAACTGAACCCATGACCTTGGCCTCATTAGTCCTGCACTCCAGCAACCAGGATGACAGAACCTTCTGCAGTGGCAGAGGTACTGCAAAGCCCACACGTTTTAAGTCCTGCCAATCCAGCAGAAGCAAGGAATAATCGGATAGAATTTTTAGAGCTGGGGCAGGAATTTTGTTTCAGTCACAGGCCAAAAACTCTATTCCTATGATACTTTCTTCTCCACAAGATGCTTATATGTTAAAAAAACAATTTAGTTTAGGGTTTTTTTTTTCCCTTGAAGAGAGGTAAACAACTATTTTAAAACTACAAACAATAATCCAAAATTCATTCCTAAATACAACAAACAAAATTAAATAACATTTAGTTTCATGTTAATGACCAGTGTGGGTTTTGTTTTGTTGTTTGGGGGGAAGTATGTGGAGAAACATAGGGGAAGAAAAAGCTATACAAGAGACAAAAAGGTAATTCAAGGAAGACAAGGATAGGTCAGATTCATTTGTCAAAATGAGTATTAGGAGATTACATTCTGTTTCACCTGGGTTGAAGGATTCAGGTAACAAGATGTGATTAGTTGAGTCATGTCTATACAAGTTTTCAGCTGTTCTAATCCTTAAGTAGGGGAAAAATTGTAAATAACAGGAAGCACTCTTTGAGAATTAAGTGAAAGAAATAATAGATTACATAAAACACAGTGAACCTGACATCAACCCTTGGTAAAATTCAATCCCGGACTTTGTTAAATCTAAACACTTAGAAAAGAAATTAGTGATCACTAGGAGTCTGTACAGATTCACTAGGAACAAGAATTTAAAAGTTTATTAGGTTGGTAAATTAGGTGAATGTTAAGACAATCCTATTTCAATACGGAATTTGAAAAAGTTTCATGATCACTATGGGGAGATTGATATATATGAATTTTATGATTGCACAGCTAAATGGGTTCAAAGCTGTACCCCCAAAGTGTTGATTCATGACAGATATAAACTTTCAGGAAGGCCTCTTATGGCCCCATTAAAGGCCCCGTACTTGGTTCCATTTAACCCCTTTATTAGTGACTGGCTAGGAAGGGGTCTGCTTATTCTAGTTCAGGAAAACACAAGCTAATGTGGTAGGTGAGGGAATAAAAGTTTTTAATAGATCAACAAAATTAAATCATAGGTTCAAAATGACAAGCTATAATTCAACAAGGAGAACTGTCAGGCCTACATTTAAGTTTTTAGAACAAACACTCATAGAAGGAGCTTAATAATGCTTGTTAATTGTTTACCATTCTTATTTTTATTGTTCATCTTATTCCAGGAGGACCAATGACATTAGGATGGTAAGGCCATGACTTGCAAGTGAATTGGACTTAATAAGGCAGGGTTATGCAAAGTCATTAGCCTCACTTTCTCCTCCAGAACCATCTCAGTCCAATGATCAGATACAAATCAGGGTGATTGGAGATGGTCCTGGATGTAGTGAAGACCTTGGTCTTTTTAAGCCAAGATCTTTCCCAGGTCTCACTTTGTCTGAGGCAACACCCATTCAGTGATTAAAGGCTAGGTTAGAAATGTTATTTGCTTGTTAATTGACTGAGAGTTAAGCATGTGCCTTACCATGTTACCATGGTCATGTAGTTAGTACAAGCCTGAGGCAATACTTGAAACCCAATTTTCCTGATTCCAAAGCTAGTCTTTATTCACTTCACTATACTACTTTAACAGTAGTTAATTTTTGTTTTCTTTTCTTCTTTTTTTTGAAAGGCTATAATGGGAAGAGTTAGTAAACATTCCTTGTCACTTCATAGGCGGGGAAATTTAATCAGAGGGATGTTTAGAAAGGAATAGGCTTCAATTCAATGAAAGAGAGAACTTTAGAACCATCAGAGATGTACCAAAATGGAATAAGCTACCTTACAGTATGATCCCTATCAGGGTAAATCACTAAGTCTTGTTTAGGGGATGAAGTAAATTACTTCTAAGGTCCTTACCAAGGCCCAACTAACTGGCACTATGGATGGACCACTGGGCTTGGAATCAGAAAAACTCATCATCATGAGTTCAAATCAGACCTCAAACACCAGCTGTGTGACCCTGGGCAAGCCATTTAATCCTGTTTGCTTTAATTCTTCATCTGTAAAATGAGTTGGAAGGAAATGGCAAACCACTCCCTTATGTTTGCCAAGAAAACCCCAAAATGGTATGGAGAATGAATCATTGAAATGATAGCAACAAAAGGACCTGACCACTGCTTAAGAGTCTGACTTCATTTCTTTTTTTCTTGTTTTTCTGCTCCTTCTATTTTTTATTCTTTTAAAAAATTTACTCATTAGTTTTTGACATTTACTTTCATAAGATTTTGATTTCCATTTTTTCTCCCTCCTTCCTCTTATCTCTCTCCAAGATGGCAATTTATGTGATATAGATTATACATGTTCAATCATATTTAACACATTTCCACATTAGTCATATGTGAAAGAGGTATCAGAACAAAAGGGGAAAACCACAAGAAAGAAAAAAACAATGAAAAAAGTGAAAATAGTATCCTTCAGTCTGCATTCTCCAGAGTTCCTTCTCTGAGAATTTTCTATCACAAATATTTTAGAATTGTCTTAGATCACTGACACGCTGAGACTGGATGCTGAGAAGAGCTAAATCTATAAAAGTTGATCATCTGCAGTATCTTGCTGTTAGTGTGTACAATGTTTTCCTGGTTCTGCTCTCTTCATTCAGCATTAGTTCATGTAAGTCCAGATTTTTCTGAAATCTGGCTGCTCATCGTTTCCTTCTTTTCTTTTCTTTCTTTCTTTCTTTCTTTTTTTTTTTTCCTCACTGAGGCAATTGTGGTTAAGTGACTTGCCCAGGATCCTACAGCCAGGAAGTATCTAAGGCCAGATTTGAATTCAGGTCTTCCTGACTTGAGGGTTGGTGCTCTATCCACTACACCAACTAGCTGTCCCTGCTCATCATTTTTTATAGCACAATATTGTGTTACATTTACATTCCTTAATTGATGAGTACCCTCTCGATTTCCAATTCTTTGTCATCACAAGGAGAGCTACTATAAACATTTTTTTGTATGTGTGGGTATGACTTCACTTCTTATACTGAAGCTTCAATCTTTCTAGGATAGGCATTATTCTCCGACCTGTTAAGAATAAGATGCTCACCCTTACCTTAGAAAAGAAGTCTGTTTTATCATATAAAAGTAAAAGGAACAATTCCCCAAATTTCAAGGCTAGGATTGCCAATACTTCCAAATAAAAATGGTATTAACTCTTAGTAAAAATCTTAGAGATAATAGAGTTGGAATAGGGAATCTCCAGGAAAGGAAATTCCCTCTCACCAATGAAGATGGGAATCTTCACAAACTATTTACATGTAGTCTTAGAAGAGTTGTCCAGAACATTAACAACATAAATAATTTGTCCAGGATATATACCTAGTTTTGGGTCAAAAGTCAGACTTTAACCCAAGCTTTCTTGATTTCCAAATTGGCTCTCTAGCCACTACATCACACTTTCTGACCCAATTAGAATTCAGGTAAAATGAATAAAGCCCAAGAATGGAAAACAGGGAAGTGAGAGGGATTACATTCCCAAAGCAAGAACTAGAAAAGGGCAGTGGCAGTGGTAATGGCAGTAGAATGCAAGACCAGTAGATTGGATAGCTCCATGGGATGTGAAGTGTAGCATAGACAAATCTCCATCTGTAATCATTCATCTATTAACTATAGCTCAGAAAAGAGCTTTAGTTCAAAGCTTCTTAAATTGGGGTTCACAATCCCATATTGGTCATGTAACAAAGGGGGGGGGACTGTGAAGTCATGATTTATTATCAGCAAATGTTTCATTTGCACACCTATTTTACATACCTATATACCTGGAGTTATGTAAAAAGCTCAAATAAAAAGAGGTTGTGAGTAGAAAAAGTTTAAGAAACTCTGTCCTAGTTCACAGAGCTTCACTTTGTTCTTGAGAAATTTCCCTTCTAGTTAAGGTAACCAGAATTATCCCAACTTGAAAACAGTGAATTGACTTTGCCTTCAAATAAGTTCCCAAGAGTCAGGAAAATACCAGTAGCTTGACACTTGTCAAGGGGAGAATCCCTTGCTCAGACCACTACAAAGTGAAACCCTCTTAGTGAAGAGTTTCTGACCTTTTTAATACTATGTGGCTATTTTCTGAATTGAGCAAGGGGCTAGTTCACAGCCCTGTCCAAATTGTCAGGGTAATCCTTTAATGCTCAGTTGTTACAATGGAAGACCATGTTTTACTTCTTTGCCAAAATACTGTTCTGCTGGGAAAGAAATTAGATGTTTTATAGTCTCATGGGGGTGAGGCAGAAAAAAAGACTATTACAGAATAACCCTTTCCTGGAGTCTATCTACCTGGATAGGCAAAAGTTACTACTATTTATATTTATATATGATAACTTGCCTCACCATCTAGACAGAATACTTCTTGAGGTTTATGACTGAGTCCTAATTACTTTTCTCTCCAGAGATTTACACTGACCTTCACCCAAGCACTAGGGTTCTTAACATGGGGTTAATACATTTTTTAATTGATAAATGAATTTCAATATGATTTGTTTCCTTTGTAATCGCATGTATTTTATTTATGCATTTAAAACAACTCTGAAAAGAGATTCAAAGGCACCCTTAGCCCACTAAAGAGGTCCATAACACAAAGAAATGTTTAAAAACTCAAACAGGGCCTCATCTGTTTATGAGAACATTAAGGCATATCCCTCCCAAGTGGGGAACAAAAAGCAATCTTCATGAGATTTCCATGCAACTTCTAATTATCTGTGCTGATAGAAGAGAGTACAAATTAGCCAAAGGGATGAATAATCCAAAAATTATTTTATTGGGCATTAAAATACATTATTGTTGGGACTCTTCAACAATGAACTTCAGTGACAAGATTCAATTCAATACTCATGAAATGCCTACTGTTGGTGAAATTCCTTGCTAGGTGCTAAGGATACAAAGACATAAATAAAACACTGACCATACCTATTTCTCCTGGGAGATACAATGTACACATATAGAGCCAGAAGCAGGTTTGTATCTTTTGAGAGATTGTCTCTTTAAGTTTGATGTAGGGCATAGAAACTAACTATCCCACAAACCACCTCAGTATGATTACTTTTCCACAAAGGAGATGGATGATTGTCAGACAAATTAAAAGCTGATCAAAATAGTGTTTTGTTTTGTTTTTTGGCTACCATAAAATAGCTTATATTAAAGTAAAGAGGAAAGACTTTATAAGATGATGGGTCTAGAGTTGGAAGGGGCATTCAAGGTCATTGAGTTCAACCCTCACATTTTATAGAGGGGTTAAGTCTTGCCCAAGTGGCAGCCTCCTTAGTTATTAGAAATGTTTACATTTAAGGTTAATGGGACCCCCAGCTATAGATAAGTTCCCCAGAAATCAGGAAATGCATATGTTATCAATTATCCTACCCAGAAGCAAAAGGGGTTATAATTATCATATACCATTAAAGATATCTGAAGGCCATTTCAAATTAAAAGCCTTTGACATCCACATTCTAATAATCTCCTTCACTAGCAATATGTTCCTGGCATACCACTCCATTTTGAGGAACCTGGGGGCCCAGTAGAACAAGTACAGAATTTGGAGCCAGAAAAATGAGTTTAAATGATCCTGGACAATTCATTCACCTTAACTACTGTTCTAGTTTCTTCATCTTTAAAAAGGAAATAACAGAACTTTCCTCACAGAGTAAAAGGAGGAAAAATATGTATGTTTATATATCTATGAATATACATATATGTATATACCAATATATACATGTGTACATGTACACACATATATGAAAATGCTTTGCAAACCTTAAAGAATCACATAAATGAATGGCCATTTAAGGCCTAGTTCAGTGGCTACCCCTTCCATGAAGCCTTCATTCATCAATTTCCCCTTCCCTGGAAAAACCCTAGTTTCCACATCTCTGAATTCTAGTTGCTCTCTAGAGACTTGCCTCTCCTCTCCTCTCTTCTAAAAGGATAAACTAAGATAAAGTATATTAAAAGTGTTTTGCAAACCTTAAAGCACTACATAAATATCAACTTTTATTACCACCCTTCCAGTTCCTGGCCTCCAGCTTGCCCATTCCAGTTACTGTGCCAAGACTTTGGAAGATGAGATTACCATACAGTCAGCCCTCATTTCACCTTAAGTCCCCTTTAACACAAGCTAAAGTACCAACATTTGAAAGTATCTAATATGTTGAATTTTTTTCCCCCAATTGAGTTGAAACTACCAGTCTACTCTACTCAACAAAGCAACAAACTTACAATATGGTTCTCACAAGGAATTCTCCCTCCCTACCCTACCTCCCTTTCTTGAGCTATATAAAAGCTGTACCTCAGCCAAAAAAAGTGATGTTCTAGTAATGAAAAAGGATGAATCCTAAATACCAGCAAGTAAATTAGGGGGATTTGGGGGGGGAGGGGAAGAAGGTGGAAGGTGGTGGTGTTCAAATCCTAGTACTAGGCCAGAGCCTTGGGGCCTTTTAGTAGCTCTTTAACTATATGTAACCTCCTTTTGAGTTAGAATTATTTCATTTCTTGCCTTTGAATCTCTGGGACCAATACATAATGCCTGGTACACAGCAAGTACTTAATAAATGCTTGCTAATTGGATGGGTGACTGATCAAAGCAAGGCATTTGTATAACCAGATAAAGACTGATTTGCTCTGTGCCTTAACATCTCTTTGGAGGTTTTTTGTTTTCACTCAATCCAGCAACCTGCCTTGTCACAAATTAAGTAGCTACACATCATGAAAATGAAGAGAATTCTCAGGCACTAAACATATTTCTCTTTTTTTTTTTTTTTTTTTTTTTTGGGGGGGGAGAGTACCTTTAGGTGGCTGCCTAACTTTTCTATTTCCACTCCAGGACTTCATCTATGTAAACCTCAGTGTTCTAGTTTGTCAAGTAAGAAAAATAATACAATTGGTTTAGGGTTTCTAAAGAGCCATAGGAGCCATGATATACAGGGGTTCCCCAAAGTTTTAAGTGTGGTTTTAAGCCACAGTTACAATTATAGGGCTTGAGACTATAAGCTTCTAGAGGGCAAGGGCCATCATTTCTTTCTTATTTATCTGTTTCCTTAGCATCTAGCACAATGCCTTGCATAAAACAGATACGACAAATTAATGAATTATTTAGCAAACTCTTAATAAGAGTTAAACTTGTCATTAAGTAAAGCAAATTGCATTTGAAAAAAATACAGGCTCATCCTTCACTTATCAATTCTCCCTTCCCTGAAAAGCTACAATATCTTAAAACTGCACTAAGATTTTTTGTGACAATCTGTTAATATAGACTTAGATTTAGAGAATCTAAGAGTGAATTCTGGCTCAGAAACTTATACCAGGTGATCTTGGAACTTTCTGTAGAGCTCAAGAGGAAGAAGCTGATCTAGATGAACTCGAAAGTACCTTTTAACTCTAAGTCTTGTAGTTTATGTGATGAGCTAATATTCAATGTGAGGATGTAGAGTACTATATCTGGCCCCTCTCTGTGAATGTGTCTGTTCTATCAATAAATTTGTCAATTACACTGGGATAATAAACCTGGGTTCCAGTCCCATTCCTGGCACTAACTTGGCAAAAACAACTAATCAAACTTTCACATCCTTCTTAATTTCCTTACCTCTAAGGTGTAGTTTACCTAAATGATGAAAATAAAAATAACTTAAGGTTACACAGTTTCAGGGTTTACAAAGTTCACAGTGAGGTAAGGACGATAGATGACAATATGCATCTTTACAGATTAAGAAAATTGAGGATCAGAGAAGGAAAGCACCTTGCCCATGATCATATTGTTAATGTTCAGTCACACTTGTCATATCTGACTTTCTGTGACCCCATTTGGGTTTTTTTTGGCCAAGATGGTAGAGCAGTCTGCCATTTTCTTTTACAGGGTTAAGTGACTTGCTCAGTCTTACATAGCTAATAAGCAGCTGAGGTCTTTTTGAACTTGGTCTTTCTGACTACAGGCTCAGCATCCCATCCACTGTATTACCTAACTGCTCTGCCCATGGTTATACCTATCAGTCAATACCAAAGACCTGATGTGAAGTCCAGTGATTGCTGATTGGGCACAGCCTCTCTAAAGCTTCTTTAAAAGGGTAGAACTTCTAAAATGGTTAATATTTTGTTATTTTTATTCTCCTGGCATGGTGAATTTTAGCACTGGACCTGGAATCAGAAAAACCTGGATTTAAATCTTACTTCAGATAATAACTGACTGCTCTATGACAACATAAAGCTAGTTTAACCTGGTTGAGCTCCATTTTTCTCCATCTGTCAGAAGAGACTGATAAAGCCTAAGGTAGCTACTTCATAACACCGAAACGATCCTATGTAAGGTGCTTTACCTCACTCCAGATTATTGAAAGTATGCAATGTATTGATATCAATACATCCAAGTGTTCAAATTCAAATGTTTCTTGAATACCTGCTACATACAGCATGTCCAAAAGTCTTAGTACAGTTAAAACTTTACTAGCTCTTAAACACTAATAGTTATTAATAGCTATTAAAGCTTAAAAATACACTGCCTTTTTAGTAGCTTAAATAAACTATTAAAGCTTAAAACTACGTGTACAGCACTATTATTGGTATGTATCATTGTATCTCTTTGTATCTCTTGAGGCTGACATAAGACCACAGATTTGGAACTTGAAGCAACCTTAGAAATAAATTTCTTCATTTTATAAATGAGGAAATTGAGGCCCAGAGAGATTAAGTGACTAGACAGGGTCATGCAGCTAATGGTCCTGTCTAAGACAGAATTTGAAACCATAGCTGGATGTAAATGATTTCTAACGTGGATGTCATCTGGGACAAGTAACCAAACTCCCGCTCTGAGCTAATCTCTGCCTGCCAAATACAGACTTGCTTCATGTTTACAGAAATCTGATGGTAGTAATCAAAAGGACCACTTGTGGTGATTAAAGGCTCTTTAGTTTGGTCAAAAATAATTATATTTGGCTTACCTGAATTTCTGCTCCTGCTTTAACTAAATGGCTTCTTTCTCCTTCTCTTGAAGCAAAATTTCCTGGCTCATTTCTCCCCATGCCCTTGAACCCCCAAACCCATCTCTTGAGACTCATAAAAGGGACCCATTTATGTACAGGTCCATTTGGCTTCAAATAACAGCATAATAAATATGAGTGCAGAAGCTTATGGACCGACAACCTTGGAAATCTGCAGAATGGGACCGGGAAGGTCTAGAATACTCAAGACATACTTGGGCTCTGTATCCTTACTATATGTATACACACTCTTGTGATACATTTACATTCAGCAAGCTGTAATATTTGTAGGTAACACAAATACTTAATTATGGGTCTTTAAAGGAAGATAAAATACAATATAACAGAAGGGCTGGAGACTAAAATGGAAAATTAAATAGCCTTTATTCTTGGGAAACAGTATATAAGTACTTATGACTCAACATTTTATGGCTCACAACATACTTTATATACATTTCATTTGTTTTTCATAAAAACCCTTCATTGTTCCCATTTTAGGAGGACCTGATGGCTATAGCTATTGACTTACACAGCTAGTAAGCAGGGAAGCTGCAACTTGAACCAATTTCAACTCTGGCTCCATTTAGTCATTTCTCCACTACATACCACATTATCAAAAATATCGTATATAGTGGAAAAATTCCTATCTGTATCTATATCCAAGTGACCAGTGGCCCCCATATTAGCAGAAGTTCAGCCTCTGAAAGCTTTAATAAAGTACCCACTTCTATGAAAAGCCATGCCTTCCACCTCAAACCCACCAACAGGCAGAGTTCCCGCTTCCTGATATGTAAATTTGGATGTAGGACCTTTAGCAATGTAGAGGGAGCTGGGTCCACACCCATCAGATATATAGACAATTTAGAAAACATGGAGTGCATGTATGACTCAAATAGCTGGTGTTACTTACTCATCTGAAAAGTGGGTAAATGCCAAGGGTCAGGGAAAGAGGTGCTGAATCAAAGAATCAAAGAAAACTGTTCTATTTCATACCACTCCTTGCTTCCTGCCCTTTACAATTCTAACCAAAGAATTCTAGTGAGTAAATTAAAAATGTACTGTGCTTTGCACATCATGGACACTTAACTTTTAGTTGAAGAAGCAGGCCAGGGTGAAGCAGCAGATACTGAAAGATGCAGACACTCTCCCCAAGCAGCAAAATGAAGATGGGAGCACAGGAAGGTGGGGATGTCCATGTTCAGACTGGAGTCCCAGAAAAGGAAAAGCATCAAGGGTCTCCTGCTTGCCTGCTTCCCTCTACCTGCCTCCCCTATCCCATCTGCATGGGGAACAATATGGCTACTACTCTCTCAGTTCTAGATATACAAAGAAAAACTGCCAAGAATTGATGTTAGGTAACTTCTCTACTCACTTCATCTTACCCTACAAGCTCAGACATCTTTGAGATTCCGGTTCAGATTAACCAATTACCCTTACTCACAGCAATCAGCCAACCCAGGGGCAGTTAGTTAGAAGGCAGGTCCCAACATTCTGTCAATTCCTTGAGGGGAGATAATGGGAAAGATGTAGTTGTCTCCACCCACAATTATGGAGACCTCTATTACTAGTTTAACTTCCTAGGGGGAAAGAGAAGCATGATATGGCACACTGGAAGGGATAGGCCCCACTTACTCTTGCTCTCCCTTTCTTATATTCCCTCCCCCCCACCTTGGCTCCACTAAGAGCACTTAAGAGTCTGTGCCATACAATTTAGCACTTACTCATCTACTTTCTCTTTTTGTGTCTATGTCTCACCTCCCAAACTTGACTAAATTTCTCAAGGCCATGTACTTCTATATCCATCCCCATACAATGCCTAGCCATATGCCCTCTGCAGCAGGCACTTAAAATAGTTGTTTTTTTTTTTTTTTTCCTTTCCTTCCTTTTCCTGAATTCTATTAGACCTGTCAGTGGAGCCCACCTATCATCACTGCTCAGAAGTGATGTGGGATTCATTATTATCATGCTAAGGTGGATCTCTCCAGAGTCCCTTTCCTCCAAATAGCACAAGAGGCACTTTACTAAATCTGACAGTAATCCTGCTAAATCTCTCATTTCCCTCCTCCCTTCATAATGCACCACCTCATACAAGCCACACACACAGTTCTCATCACCACCACAGAAGGCACCAGAGATCTGGCAGTACAGACCTTCTGGGGGATGGATGGATGAACAGTCCCTGCACAACCTGGTTCTGTTCTTGGCTTTGCATAGCAGTTCCTGCCTCTCCTAGAAACACCAGGAGTCAACTCTCCAGCATTCAGAAGCTCACCAGTCTGCTGCTTATGTGGAGTCCTCTCTCTTTCTCACCCTTCCTTCCTTCCTTCACTGGTTTTTGCTTCTCCCTACCACTTCATCCCCTCCTCACTAACCTATCTGCCAAATGATAATCATTCATGTAGTGCTTGAAAGTCAGCAAAGCACTTTACCAAGATATGTCAACACCTCTGTGAAGTAGCTCCAGAATAGTATTAACCCCATTTTACAAATGAAGGTTTAGTCATTTGGCCATGATCACATAGCTGGTAATGGACAGAATGGCATTTACCATGGTATCATGTCCTAATCAAGACACCTAGTCCAATGTATACATATATTGTATTTAATTTATACTCTTAACATATTTAACATGTATTGGTCAACCTGCCAAATTGGGGGGGGGTGGGTGGGAAGGAGGGGAAAAATTAGAACAAAAGGTTTGGCAATTGTCAATGTTGTAAAATTACCCATGCATATATCTGGTAAATAAAAACTATTAAAATAATAATAAAAAAAGAAAGACACCTAGTCCAACTCTTTCCACTACACAAAAAAGAAAGCTATTCAATCTTGAGACCTAAGGCTTTAGGGAGTCTCTTGGAAATACCGAGAATTGCTAATAGCCTACTGCCTCCCCTCACTTGAAGCACATCTATCTTTTTTCTTGTAAGGTATTCAGAAATGCTGAATGGCCTCCTAAGCCAATAGTTACAATGGGAAAATGTATGGAAGAGTGTGGTAGTTTTTCTCCATGACACCAAAATTCAGAACTCAGGACTTTTAGCTTTTTAATAGTCAGGAGATGCACAGTTGTTGTAGTTTGACCATATGACCTTGGGAAAAACTGGCAAAGTAGAATGAATGCTGGCCTGGAAATGAAGAGAAACTGAACTCTACTCTTGGCTCTGTGTCCCAGAATCAATGTGCTCAGCACCTCTGTCTCATACCAAAGAACTGAAATGTAACTCTGAACCTCAGCTCTCAGCATTTATAGAATGTGGTGGTTCATGAAGGCCCTTTCTTCTTCTAATAATCACTTTGTTTGGGAAGCTTTGAGTCATTCCCCATAATTTCAGGCTCTTCTCCTGACCTACTGGACTTTCTCTGCCATGCCACAGAAACATTTTTACCCTGGAGGAACACACTACCCCTGGACTTCTCATCCTAGGAGTACCTTGGCTGCTGATTAGCCAAAACTGGGCTCCCAGAACCTCCATTTTAAGGAGGCTGCCCAGGTCAGTCATGTCTTCATCCTACACTTCTAATTGGATTTTCTCTACCATATCCCCAAGGTTATCCCTTCACCTTTCAGCTTCCTTTTATGTGTATCTTCCTCCATTAGACTGTGAACTTCTTGAGGGCAGGCCTTTCTTTCCTCAGCACTTAGAATAAACATGGAATATAGTAATAAGTGCTTAAATATGCTTGTTGACTTGATCTTTTTCTTCTCTCATCCCTGGGTTATATCTAATCAATTGTCAAGTCTTAATGGTCATATTAGCATCATCTCTCTTGCATCTGTCCCCTTATTTCTACTCCCCCTACTTCAGGCTCACATTCTCTCTCACTGAAGACTATTGCAAGTCTCTTATTTTGACTCAAAGCCAGTCTCCCCCCTCTATAATCCATATCATTCTTCTGCTCAAGAACCTTCAATAGTTCCTTATTGCCTCTAGTATAAAATACAAACACCTCAATTTGTCATTTAAAGCCTTTCACAAACTAGCTATAGTCAAACTTTTCAAGCTTTTTACATATCCCTACCCCTTATATACTTTGCATTCCAGCCTAGCTACTTGCTATGCTAACTTGGAACTCCATCTTTCACCTCTGTGCCTCAGGCACTGCCTGTCCCTCTCATGCCTGGAATACATGGCTCATCACCTCTGCCTTTTGACTTCAAGACTCAGCACTGTGCCACCTCCTAGAGGGACCTCTTTTGATTCTCTTTGTGCTCTCTTCTTTCCAGTTATCTGAGTTTAAATATGGCTTTGTGCCCATCTTTGAGGGCAAAAACTGTTAAATTTGGTTTTGTACTCCCAGGGCTCAATATGATATCTTGCATATATTTAATGTTTGTTGGTTGGGAGTTATGAAATTGAGTCACTTAAACTATTTCTTCATTTGTAAAAAAGAATAGATTACTGTCTTACTTATCTTTTAAAGTTTTTATAGATATGTCATGTAAATGTACTTTGAAAAGTATAAAATGCCATGCAAATGTATGGAATTGGCATAAAACAAAGAATCCCTCCTTTCCTTTTATTTCCTTTTATCTTCCTCCCTTAGACTAGCCAGTGGTATTTAGAATTAAAAGGCTACTAATCTTAGAATTAAGTAATAACTAAGAACAGGACAGAAGAATTCACTTATTCACTTCCTTGATTCTTTCTGGGATAGGGAAGGTCAGAGAAAAAAGAAAGTAAGTTTACACTGCTACCCACTAAAGATATAGAAAAAAATAATCAGTAATCATTTCATACTTCATTGGATTGGTGATCTTATCAAAAAAGGTACTCCCTCTAATGGTGCAAATCACAATTTATCCAGGCTTCCTTATCCTACTTTTGTCTACTTTCCCATAAATCTACCACAGAGAACTTACCCAATGACCTGGAAGATTTAAGACTATATATTTCCCAAATGCAATTCATTCTGTTCTCTTATTACCTTGTTAACTCACAGTTCACAGGTAGGGTTTGTGTAAGACATATACTGATGGACTAACGCAATGGTTAATATACCATAATCTAGAAAAGACATTTTTCATCCATTTGGGTTTTTTTGTATAGATTGTTAGGTACATCTCACTTGAGTGGTTGCAGATTACACGATGGAAATCATATAGTATTTATGTGTGTTTACTTAGTTCTTTTTTCCCTAAATTTTCTTTTATTTTCAAATAGTAAGATTTTCATCCCCCCCCTGCCCCCAACTCATTCTATTTTGGAAAAAAAGAAAAAAATCCTAAAGCAAATGTGCATATTCAAGTATAACAAAACACATTCTTACAAAGACCATGCACTAAAATGTATGGGCAGGTAGATGGCACATTGGATAGATAAGAGTCAATAGAGTCAAATAAGTGAGGAAGTCATCTTCTTAAATTCAAATCTGACCTTAGTACTTACTAGCTATATGGCTTTGCGCAAGTCACTTCACTTGTTTGCCTCAGTTTCTTCATTTATCAAATGAGCTAGAAAAGGAAATGGCAAAGTACTCCGCTATCTCTGCCAACAAAACTCCAAATGGGATCGTGATGAGTTTGATATAACAGAAACAAGTGAACAACAAAATAGGTCTCATTCTATATACTTTATCTTTTATTCTTTCAGGAGTAGAATTCAGAGTATGATTCATCATTGGTCCACTGATATACCTTTTTGATGAGAATTCTTAATTATTTCAGAATTTTTTGTCTTTATAATATTGTTACTGTGTAGATTGTTCTCCTGGTTTTGCTCACTTCACTGAACCAGTTCATACAAGTTTTCTCTTCTCTGAAACTACCTCCTTCATTTTATCTCAAGAATATAATAGCATTCCATCACATTCATATGCCATAATTTATTCAATTACTTGCCAACTGGTGGACTTCTTAGTTTCTAGATCTTTGCCACTAGCTACTGTAAATATTTTCTACATATTGTTCATTTTTTTCTTTGATTTCTCTGAGGCATAAGAAACCATAAAGTATCCACAAGTTAAGGCTTAAATATAAGGAATCCCTCTTTATTTGGGACTAGGTAAAGAACATTTTTCCATGGCAGAGGTAAATATGGATTTTTTTTTTTTTTTTTTTTTTAGCAATACTCTTCAGGTTTAATACTTTAGTGAATAGTAAAATCAGAGGACTGATGAATTAAGTTACTATTGTAGTTATATCTATCAAGGAATCTTAACTGACCTCAATACAGGAATGGATGATACTATGTCAAAAGAAAACTATTATTAATTCTGAATTTTTCTCTAAAGAGTCAAATATTTTGTAATCAATAAACAAATAGTAGATCTTATACTCTCAATCTTTTAGTTAGTCATGTAACTGTGATCTACTGTAGAAAATAATTTATTTTTGTTTGTCTACATAGATCATTTATACTATCATAGCTTTAGAATGGTAAGGAACCTTAAAAATTGTCAAACACAATCTCCTTATCTTAAAGATGGGAAAACCCAAGCTCTGAGAAGCTAACTGACTTGTCCAAAGTCACACAGCAAATAAGTCTCTGGGGTGGGATTCAAACTCGGGTTTTCCTAACTCCAAATCCATCATGAGAAAACAGGCAAAGGGGTTGTTAGTTTCTGATGTCTTTTCAATCACTTTTACCCAAAATATTTACCTTTATGATATGTATCTATATGTGCATTTTTTTCTCATTATATGAATGCTTCCCCTCTTTCAGCTGTCTTGAAATTTGATTCCCTGATGCTCACAAGATTGTGTTGGCTCCAGATTCCTTCTGTGTTTATTACTTCTCTACTCTTGATTTTGGTTTTTTATGTGTCACTTTTGCTTCTTTATCACATCAAATGTGGCAATTTCAAACAAGTAACAAATAGATGAAAAAATGGAACAGATCTGCTAGTGTTTTAATAGATCGTGATCTATCTTCATTGTTAAAGAAAATGGAACCACCTTATTTGGGCAGCATACAGTAAAAAAACAAACAAACAAACAAAAAAAACAAAAAAACAAACACTATACTTTCAGATGCACAGCTAACTGTTCTGTGGCTCTTCAAACTAATATAGTAACTAGAATTAATCAGGGAAGGCTTCAGAGAAAGCTGAACTGAATGAAGTTGGGGAGAGGCAGGGAAGCTAATACAGTACACAAAGTATACTGTAGTGATCTGGCAAATGCAAAATGACTGGAGTAAGAATGGTTCAGGAAAGACTAAGGTCATATTCTTCACTTAAGTAATGACTCCAAATTAAAGAGTACAAATGAAAGTAGAAGAGAGATAATGGAGAAGACATATATTCACCCTAAAATATACCACTGATATCAGATCCTTTCCTTAGAGCAGGTTTTAACTGGGGAAATCTGAGGGAACCAAAATACTTTCCAATTGTACTTAGGCCCAGAACTTAAAGTCCTGGGTTCTAATACCAGTTCTGACTGGTTTTAAGGCTTTTAAATTTTCCCTATTCTTCAGTTCTTTATATTACCTTAAAAAGAATGAGATAGCTATAAAAATAAATGAAACCACTTTGGAGGAAAGAATTTCAAACTGAAGCAAGTTACTTTCCCTGTGGGCTTCCATTAACTATAAAAAGGGAGCTGAGCTGGGTCACCTCCAAATTGGTTATCAGTTAGTTACAAATCCTATAGATATACAAATGAAATACGATTTCTTCTTTTCAAAATCGTGTATGAAAATGCATACCATTTTCACTTGAAACTAACTGGTTTCCACTTTTCAGAAAATGGTATGGAAAAACAGTGTCATCTGTGTTATTTTAAAACAATGATATAACTTTTAAAATCTTCTCTCTCTTCCCCCTTTTCTCTCTTCTCTCCCTCTCTCAAAATATAATTGCTTTATCATTTATAACACATTAAGTATTATGATATATTTTTAAAGTCTTGTAGGGATTTGCCAAAATCTGTTTTCCAAATTGGGGTTTATTTAAGGGAATGGAGAGAAAAAGACATGAATGGGGAAATTTGATCAAAGGGATACTTCCTCAGGGGACTAGAACCTAGAGTTTTAAGTTGAATAAAGTTGCAGGAAAAGGCAAAAGACCTATAAATCATATCTCTCAACTCTGCTTATTGAAGTATGTTTGTTATTTCCTTAAAGAATTGAGACTACAATCGCAATTTTGATGTCAAATTTATTTAAATCAACAGCCTATCACCTATCAGCCTTTTCTGTTTATAGCAGCTCTTTTTTTTGTAGTGCTAAAGAATTGAAAACCAAGAGGATGCCTGTCAACTGAGGAATAGTTGAACAAATTGTGGTATATGAATATAATGGAATACTACAGTTCTATAAGAAATAATAAGCAAGCAGACTTTGGAAAAACCTGGAAAGATTTACATGAACTGATGCTAAGTGAAGTGAGCTGAACCAGGAGAACACTGTACACAGTAACAGCCAACATTGTGCAAATGATCAACCTTGACAGACTTTGCTCTTCTCAGCAATCAAAAAATTGATTTATTAACACTTTAGTAAAGGGGGGAAAAACAATAACCTAGGACAATTCTAAAAGACTTATGATGCAAAGTGCTATCCACATCCAGGGGGGGGAGGGGGGGAAACGACAGAGTGTAATTGCAGATTAAAGCATAATACTTACACTTTTTAAAATTGTTTGTTCGTTCTTGTGGTTTTTCCCTTTTTTTCTGACTCTTCTCTTACAACATGACTAATGTGGAAATATATTTAATATAATTGCACATGTATAATCTATAGACTGCCATCTTGGAGAGGAATAATGGGAAAGAGGGAGAAAAATTAAAATAAAAATCTTATAAAAGTGTCAAAAAGTAAAAAAAATTTTAATGTGTTAAGTGCATTTCAATATAACAGGTTTCTCTTATAATCTTATATATTTATTTTATACACTTAAAAACCTAATTTTGGAGAAAAGCCCATAATTTTTTGCCACATTGCTAAAAGGGCCCGGGATACAAAAAAGAATCCCTGTAGTTAGGTTACAATTTTTAAGAAATAGCACTAACTCTGGCATAGGATGTTATACAGTATTTCTAAAAATAATTGCTTCAAATCATTCAAGCCTGCAAAGGTTAGAGACACAGTGGGGTAAATGGTGGCTTTGGTTCAAGGCTTGCCGTCTGATATGTGTTATGGGCAGGTAACTTAGACTTTCAGTGACCCCAATCAATCCTTTCAGATTCTAAGTGGAAAACAAATTGCCCATCTGTATTTGTTTCCAAATAAAGAATGCTGCATGATGAGGAACTCATAGGTATAAGTGCCCCATCTCTTTGCTCCCCCCATCTCCCAAAGATCCACTTAGCTTTGAGAGAATGATTTAGCTAGGAGCATGGTATGATAGAAACAATATGGACCTTCAAAGTCAGAAGACATGGAGATCCATACCTCTTATATATATTTATTGTCTGACTCTGGACTAGTTACAATCTCCCTGAGCCTCAGTCTCCTTGTCTGGCAAATAGGAATGATATATCATCTATCTCATTGGAAAATGAGAGGAAAATCTATTGTAAACCTTAAATTATTAAAGAAATATTGTGCTAAGGCCAGAAAACTGAGTTTGATATATGGTTGATACCCTTTCAATGTGTAAAATCCTAATTTTTCAGCAGCTAGTAATCTCCTCTCTCTTCTTAAAGGTCATATTTTTTCCCAATTCATAGTACCAGCACTAAAGACTAAAGGTAGGGAAAAAAGCTAAAAGTCAAACCTGTCAATTTATTAACACTTTAGTAAAAGGGGGAACAAAGTTTAGTGGAAAACTCTTTTTAATCATTCATATCATGCTATTGATGACTGACTGATTGGCTATAAACTCCAAGGATCTGACATGAATGCTGGTCAATGCATAATGCACAGATATAGTTTAAGACAATTTTGTATCTCTGCCTCTGCTTTTAACAATAACAATTTCCATGTGTATAGTGCTTTACAGTTACCAAAAGTAGAATGTGAGTTAAATACCTAACTATAAGCTATTTTATAATCATGAATTCTAAATAATTTGAAAGGAAGTTAATATGTAGTATAAAGCAGCTAAGCAATTAGTTCTTATATCTAGATCTGGAAAAAACTTCAGAATCCATTTGTATTCCAATCCTTCCATGTGATAAATGAAGAAATGGAGGTCTCAGGAGGGTGACTTGCACAAGGTCATCCAGGTATAATAATTACCAGAGGCATTATTTGAACCCATTTCCTAAAAATTCAGTCATAATTTGTCCATTGAGTCTAATGTTTTTTTCTACCATTCCTCTGTACCTCCCAGAAGAACTCTAATACTTCAAAGCATTTTGTGTTGCCCACAGCCAAATCCATGTTGTCTAATCCCTTCATTTTATGGAGGAGGAAAGTAAGGCACAAGAAATTAAGTGATTTGCTTACCTTTACAGAGATCATAAGAGCCAAAGCCTGGATTTGAATCCATGTTCTCCATTCCAAATCTCCTTCTAGGGCCTCATATAGTCTCGAATATGAGAACTCCATGACACCAACAAAAATCATAGGATTAGTGTTTTGGGGGTTGAAGGGACTTTAAAGGTCAGAGTGCAATCCTCTCAATTTTTCAGAACAGAAGAATTTTCACTAACTGTCCCCTGTGATTGGAATTCTCTCCTTCCTGGTCTCCACCTCTTGGCTTTCCTGGCTTCCTTTTTCAAGGCTCAGTTAAAATCTCACCACTGCAAAAAGCCTTTTCTGGTCCTTTTTAATGTTAGTGTCTTTCTTCTGAGATTGTTTCCAGTTTATCCAGTGTATAACCCATTTGTACATAGTCATTTGCAAGCTCCATTAGATGATGAACTCCTTAAGAGACTTTTTTTTTTTGGGGGGGGGGGCAGGGGGAGTTCTGTGTATTTTTAGTTTTTGGCATATCCAGTATTTAACACAATGCTGGCAATAGTAGATGTATAATAATTGCTTGTTGACCTGTTGACCTGACTGAGGCCTAAAGTAGTGGGGTCTCCTCCACAGATTCTTTAACTCTGGCACAGATTATCCGTCTTCAGTGGTTTAGGTAATGCCTCCAAAAGGGGTCAATTATAATTGATCAGTGAATTTTGAAGGCTTACTCAGTAATAATTCCAAATAGCTGCACCAGCTAAGTAACTGCAAACATTTCCCCTCGTCAATGCTCAAATAAGACCACCAGGAGATTAAGTAGCAATTCAACGAGCATTTATTAAGGTTCTAGTAGGTGCAATACAGGCAATTTACATAATAACTGGACACAGATAATATAAAACACACACTCCTTGAGAGCAGGAACTCTTTCATTTTTCTATTTATATGTCCATTGCGCAGCCCTTTAAATAAGCTTACTGATTAAATAAGTTAGAATACATACTTTTCCCCCATATATGGTATGCCCAGATCTTCATAAAAAATTACTGGACAAGAGCTATTCCTAGCCTTTTTCTGAACCCCAAACCCCACAGGGTTTTTACTTTGAAGTGTCCTTGCACCCTATATGTAAGGGGAGAGGAGGAAGCAATGCATAGAGGTAGAAACAAGTGACTGCTAAAAATCCCTTCTTTGGAATATTTGGATCAGTTAGCCACTTAACTGGAATCTTAACCAAATTCATCTCCTCGAAAAACATTCAAAAGAGGCTTCTTCTAATGTAGTTTAGTCAGTAATATTTTCCAGGTTTTTCTCCTTTAAGTTTCAGGCCTTCAGAATACATACAGTCTCTTATCACCTTTCCCCAATAAATACCATCTATTCCTCTAATCAACACTACAACATTAAAACAAATCAGTGTGGGTATATGTTTACAGAGTAAATCTCCAATTATCTATGGCACTATTTCATGTCTGCTTTGCTTCCAAGGATCTTTTAAAAATCCTGGGTCCCACAGCTTCTAAATATTCTGAGGTAATATAATCATCTGCCTGGAGAAAACATAGCTAGTTAAATAAAACTACTATAAAACCATCGTGCGATATATTCTAAAGCCTATTAAGGTTTTCCTTTATTATTGCAAAAGGGGGCTCTCCTCATGGATGTTGATTGAACAATAAAGTTCTGTTTCCTATGTTCACAGGAAAGCCCATCCACTCACAGTCAAAAGGATCTGGTAACAGGTGGCTGCAATTCAGATATTTTAACCTGTAAAACGTTTGGCTAGTCAAGCCTCACAGAAGAGCCTTCCTTCCCAAATAATGCTGCTGTTTAAAAAAGTGCCTCAATCCAAGAGCAGGCAACACTAATTTTATTCTGTGGTAATAAAAGAGACTCGTAAATAGAAAATATTGTGTCTACTTTTTAAAAAATTATATTTCTTTTTAATTTAAGGAAAATATTCATATCCTTAATCTCCTCAAAAGAAAAATGGGGGAGAGGGAAAGAGGGAAGGAAGGAGAGAACTCCAGAACTTCCACTAAACGCTGACAGCCAGCGGAGGCGCTGTAATAACCTACTAGAAACAGAAAGAACGCGACCTACCTTCCCGGAGAGCCCAGCCCAGGAAGGCGTTTTCCCAACTCATCAATAATTCGTTCCCTCCCGAAGGAAGCGGCTGCTGCTGCTGTGGCTGCGGGCATCAGAGATCTAAAGTCTTGTGCGTATTTAACGCCACCCCCCAAAAAAAAAATCCCAAGAAAAAGAAAGAAAGAAAAAAGACCGCGTTTGCCCCACCTTTGGCCAGTAGCAGTGAAATAACAATGTCAGGTAAAAAACCAAAGCAAAACACAAAAGGCAGTGTCAATGTAAAAGTTAACTCGGAGGTTCGGGGTAAAGAAAATAGAAGAGGGCAGAACACCCGGGGCAAGGAAAGGACCGCGGGAGGAAGAGGAGACCGCGATTCGGTGTGGCCGTTTGCGGGGAGAATTCCTCCCTTTCAGTATTACTACTCCAAAGAACGCAGACAACAACAACGCTCCATTTAAAGACACAGGATATTCCTTTTAAAGATAGCGGGCGACTCCAAGGGAGCGGGAGACGTCCCTGCAGAGAAACCACGAAATATGGGTTCCTCGTTCACCTCTCCAGCTCCTACGTCGTCCCCAAAAAAGACCAGGCAGAGGCAGCCAAGATCTTGGTCGGTCACTGTACTAACAGTCAGTTCGTTTGGAAACTAGTCCTGTGGAGCGGTTTCGGAGATGGCGCAAGACTTATCATTTTACCTTTATTTTCTCCCCTCCCCAGTGACAACAGCCACAGTGACAAAATGGCAGCTCTCTGCGCTGGCAGTCATGTTACACACACACGCAGAGCGCAGTGAAAGCGCCCCTAGAGCCTTCGCTGCAATTCCGGAGCAACCTTCTCCCACCTCCCCCCAATAACGATAAAGTACACCTCTCTTCTTAACCCCAAAGCGGGGAGGAGGGAGGGGAGGGGTGCTTGCGGTTTGAACACCTCGGGATCAGAAACTGCCCCGGAGAAATAATTGAGTATTTTAAAGGCTCAGGTTCACGGTCATCAAACATCTCACTCAGCCACCCACCCTAAAACATACGCACACCCGGTCCCACATCCCCCTCCCCGAATATCGCACAAATCCTCAGGGAGACAGTCGCCTTCATTTCAAACCCTGCGTTTTTCTTTTGCAGCTCGATGGGGGAGGGGGGGGCGGGACGGGAGAAACCCAGGAAAAAATGGCTGCTCGTCCTATTTCAGCTTCATCGCGGTGTTGCCAGCTCCCGGGACAAAGTTGAGAAAGGATTCGGAGGTGTGTACTGGGGGGCTAGAGGAAGGGGAGGTTTGGGGGGGCGCTGGGGGCGCTCTCTCGAATCCTTTCGGAAAGAAAACAAAAATACACGCACCCACTTCTCTCATCTTCCTTCCCAACCCCCTTTGTCTCTTATTACCCTGTTTTCTTCCCAAACAAGCAAACTGCCCCCCTCCTTCCCCACTAATGCCCAACCACTCCCCATTGGAGTGAAGCGGGGATCGGAGGAAAAAAGAATACGAAGGGTTGGGGATGGGGGGAGGGAGTACGCGTGTGAAATATCGTTTAGTATGCGCGTCGTATTCCCCTCCCCCCTCAACATAAGACACGAAGACTTTGTGAAGTTTAAAAAGCGGGTTCGATCCGCTCCCCAATCTCTTCTATTTGGTTAAGAATGTTTTTAGAACCCACTACCTGATCCACACAGTCGCCCTACGCTAGTCTCAGCCCCTCCCCCCAACAGGGAACATAGCTCTAGGTCTTATCTGTGGCTGGGTGGGGGTCGTTAAAGTGGGCGGCCAGCCCAGTCTCCCTGCAGTCTACACGCGGCATTCCCCCCCCCCATCTCCTATACCTTATAGAGTTAAGTCCAAAGATGTTATATGAAAACATTACCAAAATAATTATCGTAATTCTCTTTCGATGAGCACCCTCCTCATGTAACAAACCATAAAACACATACAGAGTATACACAACTGCGTTTTGACAGTATGAGCACAAAACAAATCTTGGTTTCAAAAGTCAAACCGAGGTTTAGGGGAGAAATTATGGGAGGAGAAGTGGAGGAAGGGAGGAGAGGAGGGAGGAAATGGGTGGAAAGGTTCCATCTTCCCCAAGGATTAGTCTTTACTGGGGCGGGCGGAGGGGGAGGGGGGAAGAGTGTCTGGAGTCCGGTTATAACGCTCTTAAAGTTGTCTACGCGCCCAGTCTACAAAATCCGTCCTTCTCTGGGGTTTCAGCGATAACCTAGTCTCTTCCCGCCCTGCGCCCCTTCGAAAGGGAAATTGGGCGAGACTATCACAATCCCGGTCTTTTTATTTTTAACCTATAAACAACCTCAACCTTCACGAAGGAGGGGAATATAAACTAAATCAGGCGACATCGCAAGAATTACCAGGGCAATTAGTGCATACACTTCACCTTCCCCTTTTCTAGGGTGTGTATTTTGCAAGATGCTCTCTCGTTTCCCATCCTTTTAAGTTTCTTCCGTCAGTGCTACCGCCGCTGCCCAATCAATAAAAGCGAAGGGAGGTAAGCTCCGATCCCAGAGATACAGGTTTTCTGGTGCTCGCATAAATCTGGACACAGCCAATACCCACCACCGCCACCAGCCATGGACTGCTTGCGTCCTGAAAAACTTTCTTGTTCTCGTTTATTCAGCCAGGCGCCCGACAGCTGCCTAAATGCTAACGGCGGAGGGAAAAACAAGCCGGGGCGGAGGACTAGTTTTAGGGGGCAAAAAGCACGTCACCTTTGTGGGGCACAGCGTGTGCAGGAGACTGGAGGGAGAGGGGGAACACACTGCCTTTTACTAACTTGAAATCGCTTTCAAGGTGGAGGGAGGCGCGGTGATTTCAAACGTCTTGTCCCTTTGAAAAAATCCCCTTTTTTATTTTTTTGGGGGTAGAGGAAAGGAAGAATCCTCAGCATCTGGAAGGAAGGTGAGATAGAGTGAGGGAGAAGAAGGAGAAAGAGGAAGGGAGACAGAGAAAGGGAGGGAGGGAGGGGGAGAGAGAGAAAGGGCGCGTTCACGAACACTACAAAGTTACAAATATGGCTCCCCCGTCTCTCGCCTGATCACTGCAAAGAAATGAAGACGCACTTTAAACTCGAACCATTTCCAACTCCAGCGCATCCCCTCTCCCCACACTCTCTTCCCAAGGGGGGGGACTTAGCCCGAATATATCGGGAACTAAACCCGACTCGAGAAGCACAAAACTTATTGTGTGCCGTGTGCATGGGAAGGGAGGGGGTTCGGGGTGGGGGGGGCTCTCTCCCTTTCTTCCTTCCTTCCTTTCTTTCTCTTTCTTTTTTTGGGAGGGGGGGTTCATTCTGAGGCAGCCCCTTCTTCCTCCCCCCACCCGCCCTCCTTCATTTATCTTTCATCCAGACACCGACTCACTGGAGCAGCGGGCTCGTAATGTGTTATTTTTTCCCTCATTCTCTCAGACCACAACGCGTGCGCCTTCTGGCCCCCCAATGGGGTGTGCACACTCACACACACACACACACTCTCTCTCTCTCTCTCTCTCTCACACACACACACACACACACACACATACACACACACACACACACACACAGGTAGTCACACACCAAGGGCAGCGGCGGCAGCGGCGAGAGCAGCCGGAACATGCATGGCCATTGCAACCCCCACAACCTTGCAATTCATTTGCAGACAGGCTTCCTCACCTACCCCACCCCCGCGCCCCCCAAACAAAAATAAGAAATACACCACCGCTATCCCCCCAAAAAGTGGAGATACACGGAGCTATTTTTGGCAAATGCTTACATCGGAGGGCTTCCTGTTCCGCAGCTCTAAACGAATCCGTTTCTCCATTTCTACCTCTCGTTCCCTCTTTGCAGAAGTCTCCCGCTTGGGCGGTATTCAATCAATAAACCCCGAACCCACGGCAGCGCGTTTTAGGACTTTGAAGGCTCAACCAGCTCCGCTTGGTTCTCGAGCCCCCAGCACCCGCGGCGCACACTAACCTGATCGCCGCGGAGGCGGGTTCTGCGGGCCCCTTCGGCGGAGCGACAGCGGCTCTGACCAATCATTATGATGCAGGGCCTCCCGGCGGCGGCCAATGAAGGCGCCGGCGGCGGAAGCCAAGACCAATAGGCGAGCGGCGGATTGGGCCAGGGGGGCACTGCTCTCGGGTTGTGGTGCCGAAGACGGACCCCTTAGATTTCGGGGCGGCTGGAAAGAGCTGCGGCCGCTCGGCGGCAAAGTAGGGGGGAGAAAAAGGTGATGGCGCCTCGAGGTGCCCAACCGCCATGACTAGCCGCCGCCGCCTCGGCGTTATTCCCGGGGGCGGGGCCGCAGGTGCGTTATGGAGGGGGTGCGGTTGGGCGGATTCCGCGTTTTGTCGGGGTAAGAGAGAGAGAAGGATAATTAGAGTGGGGGTCCCGCCGCCGCCAAAGGCTCTGGGATGAGGCCTGAGAAAGGCCTGGCGTGGAGCCGGGGGTCAGGCCCTCCAGTCGGCGCGGGCGCCGCGGGGCGGGGCAGGGCGAGCGAGCATCCTCTCGTCCCCCCCCGTCCCCCCCGCAGCCGCGCCGCTCCGCGCGTGGGAAGAAGGGTGGGCGAGCCTCATAAAGATCCGGAGTGGCGAGGGAGGACCGGGTATTCGGGTAAGGGAAGGATGTTTGTGGTTTATCCCACCATCCATCCCTCCGTCCTCTCTCCCCCCGCTTCCTGCCGCCCCCCCCCCCAGGAATTCCTCTGCCCACCGTCTCCCCACCGTCCCTTCCCCGGGCGGGGCTCAGCCTCGCCCCGCACTCGTCCCCCAGTTGTTCGAGCCAGTGAAGTCCTCCCTCTCCTTCCCCACCCTTCCAAATCAATAACAATCACCCTGTTATTCCGCGGTGTTCTACGGGTGCTAGATGAACTTAAGATAGCAAACTATCTATCCCCTTCCCAGGTACTTCTAAAGCTTCCAGAAAGAGAGGCTTCCTCCCATTTCCTCCCCTCGCCGCCTCTCTATAGGGGCGGTTAAAGAAATAGGACCTGAAAAAGTGACTTTTTTTTTTTTTCCTAAAGGAGGAAGGAAAATAGGGTGAGGGGCGATGATTTTAGTAAGCTTTCTTTACGTACCCTCTGGCCTTTTAACTAAAGGGAAAGTGAAAAGTATTATAAACATTTCCAAGACTTGGGTCACCACTTTATCTTTTGATTGTTATCAGTGACTACCTAATTTGGTTACATTTAGATTATAGAGGAGATCAAACTTGGAGAGTTTTCTTCAAAGTTTAGATATTAATTTGAGGTGGGGATGGAGAGACCTTGGAAGCTTTACAAACACCCAGAATACTGATCGATTTTCCTTAACTTTTCATCAGTGAAAGTGAAAAACAGTTGTCCGTTCAGCTGGGCTCTGTGGGACACTCTTGCTTTTTCCTTTGGTTAAAGTTTAGAGAAATAGCCTTTTTTTTTTTTAAAGTGAGGAATGGGCTTTAGAGATGATCTTTTCCAACCCACTGACTTTTCAGTGAGAAAACTGGTCCAGGAGAAGTTGCAACTTGCTGAAGGTCAAGCAACAAATTAGTGGTAAAACCTGAGACTAACCTGACTTTCCAGCTATAAGATTGTAGAATTTCAAGCTGGGTGGAGCCTTCAAGATCATTTAGGCCAACCCCTTCATTTTACAAATCAGTAAACTGAGGCTTAGAGAAGTTAAACCCTTTGAACATAATGTTTGTACCTATTTCCTCATCAACAAAACATCAAACAGCTTTTCTGCCAGATCTAAGAATGTTGTATGTGTATTGGGGGAAGGGTGGTAAGGAGCAGACTTGCTGTATGTACAATAACTGTGAAATATTTTCATAATTTTCCAAAACAATTTCATTTTTTTTTTTTACACATAAGAAAATTTTTTCCTGCAGTGGAAGAGAGAATCAAAAAGGATAAGAAATAAACAATGTACATTTATATAAACAAATAGAAATATACACTGGAGAGAAAACTCTAGTCACCATAGGATATATTAAACTGACAGATTACAGATTTAGGCTTCTCACTAGAGAATGGCACAGAGTATTAATACCAGAAATATATTTACCTTAGTTCTCATTTCTGATAAAATACCAAGCAATAAACAAAACATAAAGGGACGAAATATTTAAAATTTGACTAACAAGGAAATGCAGACTAAAGAATAAAAGTGAAGATGTTCGCTTCTCAAATGTGCCTATTTTTTCAGAGCAAGTTAGCTTAACTTTTTTTCATTGGGTCATTGGGTTGTATGTGTTCATGGGAAAGACACATCTTTATAAACTGACTTCAACCTTATTAACCTTTGAACAAAATAGATTGGTATAATCAATTTTTTATATTATTTTTGATTGAGTCTTCTCTCTAACTGCATTGTTTTTGAAAATAGCAATGGTTGAAAAATAATCACACTTCATCCAGGCTTATAATACTTTAATACTAATAATAGCTTCTTTGAACTTAACAAAAAGTTTTTGCCCTTGTAAGATGTACAAACATGTGTATCCTTAGGCCTTTCCACTGGCAGGGATCTTTCAGCTGCCTTGTTCTAATCTTTGAAAATGCAGAGTCATCAGTAATTCCTTCACTTTTATGGGGAAATCAGAAATTATCGTTTTCCTCCTTAATGTACTGAGGTTTGTTTTGTAGAAAAAACAAAACGGCCCTGAGAAAGCAAAACTTCCTCTTTGCCCATGATTTAGTTACTACTTAAGAATATAGTGCTTAAGAATGTATCAAAATATAAACTCAGAAAAACTTAGCTAAGAACACTTGGATTCAACGAACTATATGGCAACTGTAACATAACACAGAAGTTACATTTTTAAAATAAAAGGATCTTTTGCTACAAATCCCAGGAATGAACTAATAATTTTAAGATACAGAAATAATTTAAAGATTTTAAATTGTTTCAACAAAAACAAAACCTCTAAAGATATTCATATTGTGTGTGTATTATTATACTGAATGGAGCTAGTATTATAAATAACTGTTTTGATAATAAATTCACACTGCCAAGTAACAATTTATTTTTAAGTTGAGGAATATATAACCCGTGTGGCAGAAGAGAAAAATTGTTCTTTTGTCATAAAAATACTCATTTTTACCTGGCCAATCAGGTTTTGAAATTGTATAGATAAGCCCCAATCACTCCCTCCAAGCAGAGATTAATTGAATATTTTATGTAAGTACTAGAAATAGTAGGATAAAAGTCACGTACTATACAGAGTGCATGTGAAAACAAACTGAAAATTTGAATATAACCCTTCCTTGGGACAGTCAGATGGGAGAGTTGGAGAAGAGGGCCAATGAAATGACAA
The DNA here is from genome assembly GCF_048593235.1 of Sminthopsis crassicaudata. NCBI lineage: Eukaryota > Metazoa > Chordata > Mammalia > Dasyuromorphia > Dasyuridae > Sminthopsis > Sminthopsis crassicaudata. The sequence goes on along the minus strand of NC_133618.1, from coordinate 536,539,297 downwards.
GAGTCTTAAATGTTGTAGAAGCATATTTATTTTGTCCATTTTGATAGAAGATTTTACATAACAGTTTAGAAAATATTTCACTTTTCTACTAAACATTACATAATATATTCTTATTTCAGAAATAACTACTAAACATTGAAATAATCTGAAAAGTAGAGTTTATAATATAATTAGTACATTAGGGTTTTCAAAATATGTTGTCCAAATTAACTCACTAGAATTGTCCAACAACTCTAGGAAATAGGTATTCCAAGTAGTATGCTCCATTTTACAGAAAAGAAAATTGAGAATAGAAAGTATTGTTTACTTGATCCAGGTCTCATAGTTAAAAAGAGGATGTTTTCTTACTCTGTCTTGGTAAATTATTGCAAAGTACTTGATATCTAGTCTGAATCTCTTACAATATAATAATAATCACATATTGCTATAGCATTTTACCAGTTAGAAGGCATTTTTCTCCCAACTACTCAGTTTAATAGGTATCACAAATATTATTATCCCCAATTTGTAGATGCAGAAATTGACTTAGCTGAAATGACTTACAAGTTGAACAGTAAATAGCTGAAACCAATTGTGACCTGCCTTCTGATTTCTTATCTATAGCATAAGGAAATTGGATTAGATCATTTTAGAGAATCATCCTGTGATCCTCTGACTACCTAATTTGCTCTTCTGAGCAAAGGTAAAGTTGAAGAGGTTAGTTAGCATCCTCCTCATAAATACTCATAATAATTAGAAGACTGAGCATATTTTTTCTTCAGACTAAATAATTACACACTAAAACCCATCCATTTCACTGGAAACCTCTATATAATATAGTTCTGATTCGTAGACCTCAAAGGCAGTTATTACAAAGCATCAGTGTGATTTTTTTCCTTTTTGTATGTATTTGAAGTTTTCTTTAGGATTATAGATTATTCTATTAAAGTCTAGTGTTAGCCAACACATTAAATTAAACCGAGGTGTGAATAAAAACTATATTGAGATTGTATTTGAAATGTTTACTTTTAAGAATTGCCTTTTGCTTAAAAAAGACTGTGCTTTTCCAAGGTTGTTACCTATCACTTTTATGTGTTTATTTTATATATTTATTTAAAAGACAAGAAAAGAGGATATTTTGTGCCAGTATTTAAATCTTGATAGTTATATGTGAGAATCATTACTTGAAAATATTACCATGTGTGTCATTTTAAAAATCAATAAAAAGTTAAATGTTCTAACTTTTAAAGACAGTATCTCAAAGAAAATTAAAACTATATCCTCCTTGTAATTGTTGTTTAAGAGAATTATATTAAAAATAAATTAAGCATTAGTGAACCAGCTTCTGACAGTTTCTAAAGAAAATATGAAGTAAATAATAGTTACAATGAATCAATCTTTCATTTTCAACAGAAAAATCTGAGGATGTAAGAAAGTATTTTTTTAAAAAACAGGAAAAATTATTTTTATATTTTAGGACAAGGATAAATGTTTTAGATACAAATAATGGAACAAAGTTTGTAAAAAAAGAATCTATGGGCTACTTGGGTATAATTAAAGAAGTCAAACAAAACTTGAAAAAACATACAAAAATGTCTTCATTCAGACTACAAATTTGAGCCTGATAAATCAGCCTGGGCCAGAATTAATCTTTTCATAGTCTCAGAACAAAAAGTTTATTAGGTGAATGAATTGCTTAAACAAAATTGTAAGAAGCATAAGTTACAAAAGAAACATATCTACTTAATGAAACTAGGGCCTTCAGTACCTCTGTTTGATAACACCTGATTAACAGTTTGATACACTATGTACTTGAAAGTAATAAATGGCATTCACAAGTTTTATAGCTTCTACTTATAACTAATTTAGACAAATTTTCATGGAGTTGATTCTGTTGTAAAAGGTAAGACTTCTGAAAATAGGATATCTGGAAATCTTGAAACCTAGTAATAATGCATGGTGGCAGAGATGTAATCATTTGAACTGTCACAAATGACCATACCAGTGAACTCTGCTGCATTAGACTAGGCCCTCAAATGATAATGTCAAAAGATCACAATTTTGACCTTTTTAGCAAATGCAATAATCTGGGCCAAGAATTTACTTCTGACGGCAAAAAGATTTATGCCATTTCGGATGAGTGAGAATTATTTTAAAAAATATTTTTAAAAGACAAGCATGACAAATATGCCATACTAAAAATTTAGTGACAGCTTATGATTCTGCATCCTAATGACGAGAATGAATAGCATGGATAATTCTTAATAGTAAGCAAGCCAAAGAATAGTTTCTATTTGGCTTGTCTGATTGGTCAGACATGTCTGATATTTTAAGTCTTCACAATAATTCAAACTAAGGAAATGGTTCTGTAAAGGTCTGTCTGTAAACCTTATAGTTAGCTCAAGTCCTTCCCTTCAACTCTCTGTTGGGAATAGATTACATCACCTCTCAGACTAACACAAAGAGCCAACCTAAAAGCAGACTTGACCTCTGTGTTAACCTGTTCATTCACACCTTCCCTGGAGGAGAGATATAATTGATTTAGCTTAAAAGGGCCCCTCTTTCATCTCTTTCTAGTCCAGAGTAAACAAAGATACTCTATATGCCAACAAAGTATTTAAGTTGAGTAAATGATATGAAAATTGGAGGGTAAGAGTTAACACGGTATAATTCACAGTGGAGAGATATGATTGAAAACTATATGAGTTAATCCTAAAATATAAAATTTTCAAATAATCATATTTTGTGCTTTTTTGTAAAAAGCAGAAGAAAATGTTGGGATCTCCAAATATTTGATGATACATAATTTTGATGTACAGTAATGGATTGTCTTTAATGGGTTTCTGTCCATTTTAAATGTTCTGTAGACATTTAAAATCCATTGGACAGAAGAGTACACTGTAGGTAAAAGAGGATGGTGTAAGTAGTAAAGACATTTGAGACATATTGTATCATGCAATAGAGAAGAAGAGGGCTTCAAGGAAGGATATTGCCTTCAAGGACAGTTTGAAAGAAAAAAATGTTGGTAATAAAAGAAAAGTGAAAGTCACAGGTATATCAGTGATTCCAATTCCAAAGACTAGAAGGGCAATAACAATTCAGAGGAAACATTTCTGAAATAACTGCATAAAGGAAATATATTGTCACCTTTTACATAATTCTGGGCCAATAATATTACATTTGGGAGGTTTCATCTCCCAAAAAGCAAGGTACCATGTTATGCTGAGCCACCATAGAAATGGTTCTAAAATTCATATGTGACTATTTATATCCCCCCACAATAAAATCCAGTAACTCCTTAGAGATAATGAGCATATTTGGCATTTAAAACATTTATAACCTGGCCTTTTCCTATCGTTCCAGTATTCTTACATTATTTCCCTCCATGTGCATTACAGTCTAGTAACTGGCCTCTCCAATCTCCAGGCTTTTGAACTAATCTCAGCCTCTTAGAATCTTTGTGATTTTCCCCCCAAGACTCAGCTCAACCACTACCTTCTACAGAAACCCTTTCATGCTTTTTTTCTTACCTACTAGTGCTCCCACTATCTGAGGTTTCCTTGTATGCCTTTGCATGTATCTTGTATCTATCCATATTTGTATGTATTGTCTCTCTGGGTAGAATGTTAGCCTTTTGGGACTAGAAATATTTTATTTTTCACTTTTTATTCCCCTTAGATAGACCCATCTAGAGTTCAAAAAAATTCCCCCAAAGCTAAATATAAGGTAATTTTTGGCTTGTTTGCTGTTAAAAGGACTATTCATGTTACTAACCCTGTCCATCAGGATAGAAAATAACAAACTATTCCTGGATTTTTAGTATGGCATATTGGATCAATAAAATGGCATTTGAGAGATCTCATCTGGGAAAAGTTCATAATATCGGGTTTTAATGACAATTTTTCTCATTTTTCAAACAACAATTTGGGATCTGGATACTAATCCCAGTTCTTCCTGAAAGCATTATTATTTGAGTGAGTTTTTTCAAATGTGTAAAATGAGGAGCTTATACTACACCATTTCTAATATCTAGCTCTAATGTTCTTTGATTCTAGGTTGGTCTGCATATAGTTATGCCTCTAAAAGAATTCAACTTGTTTTTGTTCTGTCTTTACAGATATTAAGGCATGCTTTGAATGAATGGATTTGTCTCATAAAGAACTTAATACTTCAACAAAAGTAAAATTCATCAATAAAAAATTAAGACTTGATCAGACTTTTTTATTATAGCTTTTTATTGACAACATATACATGGGTAATTTTTCAACATTGGCCCTTGCAAAAACTTCTGTTCCAACTTTTCTCCTCCTTCTCTCCAACCCCTCCCCGAGATGGCAGGTAGTCCTATACATGTTAAAGTTTATGTTAAATACATACATATATATATATATATATGTGTGTGTATATGTATGTGTGTGTGTATATATATACATACACATACATATACACACACACATTTATACAGTTGTCTTGCTACACAAGAAAAATCATATTTAGAAATAAGATAAAAATAACCTGGGAAGAAAAACAAAAATGCAAGCAAATAATAACAGAAAGAGTATAAATGCTATGTTGTGCACAATCATTTCCCAGTGTTCTTTTGCTGGGTGTAGCTGGTTCTGTTCATTACTGATCAATTGGAACTGATTTGGATCCTCTCATTCTTGAAGATAGTCACTTCTATCAGAATTGAGCCTCATATAGTATTATTGTTGAAGTATAAAATGATCTCCTGGTTCTGCTCATTTCAGTTAGCATCAGTTCATGTAAGTCTCTCCAGGCCTGTCTATATTCATCCTGGTAGTCATTTCTTACAGAACAATAACATTCCATAGCATTCATATACCACAATTTACCCAGCCATTCTCCAATCGATGGGCATCCATTCAATTTCCAGTTTTTAACCATTGCAAAAAGGGCTGCCACAAACATTTTTGCACATAGGGGTCCCTTTTCCTTCTTTAATATCTCTTTGGGATATAATCCCAGTAGTAACACTGCTGCATCAAAGGGTATGCACAGTTTGACAACTTTATGAGCATAGTTCCAAATTGCTCTCTGCAATGGATGGATCTGTTCACAACTCCATCAACAATGCATGTGTCCCAGTTTCCCCACATCCCCTCCAATATTCCTCAGGATATTTTCCTGTCTTGGATTTAAAAATTTTAACATTTGATATCAACCTTTTTAAAAAATCTACACAAAAGTCCTAGATTTCTATTTATACAAGTTTTGAATAGATTGTTATTCCTTTCTTTACAATCCATAACATTCAAGTAGTGCCACAAAACTAATACGAGAAGCTGCCATCTATTTTTTAAAAAGTACTGGTAAATGAAGAAAAGATGAGAGGTTGCTTATAAAAATCTCTTTTTTGAGGTTTAAGTAGCTTCTTTAAATGAAATTTAAATACCAATAGGCATGACTAGGAAGTTAGAATTGTTAATTTGACAGCTTTATTATTATTACAAATTAATTGAACTAGAAACAAAAAATTTCTGATTTCCAGAACCATTTTTTAACCATTCCAATAAAAGTTGATTTCTAGTAAAGTTCCTACTTAAAAATTGCATTTTGAGTTGTCTTTTATAATTTGTATTAGGAAAGGTGAAGTGAAAAAAATCATTTTTGAAATACTTGCTGTGTGATAGGCACTGTGCTAAGTAAGCCCTTAACATATATTATCCCTTCAGCTTCACAACAATCCTCAGAGTTGGAGACCCAGGAATTAAAAAAATCCCCAAGTTTTGTAGCTATATCATATCCTCTTGCCACTTAATAATTGTCTCCTCTATAAACTATTTCATAAATATGGATCACCTTAACAATTTATTTGTTTATTAAAAATCATGCTACTTTAAGGAGATCCTTTGTTGTTGATGTTGAAAAAGTCTTTGCATATGAAAGCTACATTTTTCTTCCTTGTATACTAGAAATATCCATGAAAATATGGATGCTTTGTTTTATTAGGTTTGGAAGGTATTTTATGGAAAAACTGCTAATCAAAGGCAAATCTGTAAGAACATAGGATGATCAAATTTTAATATTCAGTTCATGGGGCATTTTTTAGAACTTTACTAAGGCCAGACACTGCTAGTCCTGGCAATAAAAAGCTGATATAATATTAACCCTCAAGGAGCTTATATTCTGTCAGGGAAAAGCGGCATGACATAGTTAAGTAAATATAGAATGCATGTAAAGTATAGATGGACATCACTCATACCATGGAGAATCAGAAAATGCCTCTTGTAGGAAGGGGTAGCTAAGTGGTATAGTGGTAATAGTGCTAGGCCTGGAGTCAGGAAGACCTGAGTTCAGATGTGACTTCAGATACTCGCTGGGCAAGTCACTTAGCTTTGTTTACCTCAGTTTCCTCATCTGTCAGATAAGTTAGAGAAGGAAATGGCAAACCATTCCAGTATTTTTGCCAAGAAAACCCCAAATGGGATCAGTAGGGCATAATTAAAATGACTGAACAATAACAAAAGGAGGTGGCAATTGAATCGTGATTCTAAGAGGAGAGGAAGAAGAATGTCAAGTGGGAAGGACAGCCTCTGAAAAGACATGGATGGGTGAAAGTTGCAATGTCCCACAAGACACAAGTTCTAGGACTGGTGGGAATCCCATTTCCTGTGATATCTTACTTTATAGGATATCAAATAAAACAGTTTCCTGGAATAAAGATTATGTTTACTGAAAATTAAATCTAAATGGACACATTTGCTAAAAATAAAATAAAATAAATTAGAACTCTGGCCTGTTTTTACATATTGAGATATGAAAAAAGTATTTGCTCTTTTAACAAATTGTACCCTTATAAAATATTTGAATTGCCATTGCAGATGCATGTCCTAGTTATATAGAGTCTCACTTCATTGAAGCTAAGTAAATCTATTATAAAACCTGGCATAATTTAAAAAAAAATCTTCCTCACTTTTCCTAGGAAACACATTATCATTGTTGTTCACTAATTTTGTACACATACACATTTACACAGTTGAGACACTATTGCATGTATGTATAGCTTATGGACAGCTTAGATGATAGTGAAGTAGGATTACTGGAACTAGAATCAGGAAGATCTTAGTTCAAAGCCAGCCTGAGATACTTAATTGCTGTGTGACTCTGAGTGAGTCACAGGCTCTGCCTTTTCTCACCTTTAAAACAGGGATAATTGCACCTATAAAATTTATAAAGTAACTCACAAACTTTAAAATTCTGCATAAATGTTACCATCATTATTCTACAAGAATGATTCTCAACTGTTGGCTGTTTTGAAAATCTCTAGAGGAAGAGATTCAATTATTTACCTTTGGAAAAAAAGTTCCAACATTTAATAGCATTTGAAGTCAGAAAGATGAAATCAAAATACTTTTACTAGGTACTATGACAAGATAACAAAATCCCAGAGGCAGACAAACTATTAGGAAATGTAAAATTTACCTATACTGATATCTACTGGTTATGTACATTTTTGTGATCTGTATTTTTAAAAGCTAATCTGTTGTATTATTTCAACCTGTTGTTATTGCTAATTATATGCAGATGCAGAAAGAGAGCAACACTGATGAATATGAATTGATAGGATTTGGATCTTCTGGAACTTGAATTGTCTTTATTTTGTGGTTATCAAATTGTTTAAATTTAAGCACAGACATTGGCCTGCATAAACTGTGTAAATATGGTTCTAACAATTCATTTTCACTTTACCTTAATCTACCCATTTTATATTTTATAAGCAGTCACCATTTCTTTTGAACTAATAGTAATAAATTTTTCTTTCCATTTTCATGTCTTGTTATAAACTGCTCTTCTATTCGCAAATCCAATTTCTTAAATTATTATAATTGAAATTCTAGATTAAAAATACTGCTTTAAGGAGCCTGAAAATTAAGAACTCATATTTTTAGTGAAAAAGCTAACTCAGACTTCAATAAGAAATGTAGACCATAAAGAGTTAAAGAAAAGGTAGCATGACCTCATTGAAGGAAGGGGAGAAGAAAAGGGAAGGGTGGTGCTGGCAGGGACCAAGTAAGACATTCCAGAGAAGCAAATGAGTCCAATGAGAACCCAGAAAGGCAGAATTCCAGATTGGTTGCTGTAACAAAAAAACACCATAGTGGTGAAAACACTGTTTGCCTCTAAATATACCACTGGATTTGAAATATGTGAAATGATGCCAAAATAAGTGTACATGTGAGAGCTATCTCGATTTCCCCTCATTTTTACATCTAACAGGTTGCTCTGTAACTTTAATCACTAAAATGTTTCACTTCTCTTGAGTAAGAAATTTTTATTTCACCCTTTTGAAAATTAACAGAATAATTCAATTATATGACCAAAGTTTTACATATCTATAAAAATGCAATAAATATTTCTTCAATTTCTAAACTTTCCTTGGATATGGGAATTGTAAATTAAAGCTAAAATGATAGACATTTTAATGTTACTTGTTCATAATAAACTCAGAATATTTAATAAACTTTTGGTAAATGTCTTTTGTCATTTTATTAAATAGCCAATAAGATCCCATTCAAAAAAAGATAAAAGATATTAAAATGAAAATCTTTGATAGCAGGTAACCTAATATGTTTCATGAAACTTTTGTGATCTCTTGTCACAGTATTTAGCCAGTGAAGAAAATAAGTTTTGAACAGCATCCCTTCAATTGATATGCAAAAGATCATCTGTTAATGTGACTAATGGTAGCAATTGGTTATTACATTTATATTGTTAAATGGTACATAATGTCTAGTTTCTAGATTTAGTTAGAATGTAGGTGTTAGCTGTGTATGTATCATATAGAATATCCAAAAAAGTGAATGTTTCTTATTTTCTGATGTTGCCATTCTGATTTTAGTTGAGAGAAGGATTATATTTAAAAAGTCTTAATTTATTATCAAGTGATTAATAAATTAGGATCTAGGATAAACCATTGGGAATCAGAAATGGGAAAATTTTGTATCAAAATCATACTTCTGAATTAGGACTTGGAATTTTAGTTGGACAATGTAATTTTTGAATACCAGAAATCTATTGATTCCAAATTCCTGCAATTATTGCAAAATATTTCAAATCTGTCCCCTCCTCATTGCCAGCAATCCAATTTGGGCCTTCAAAACCACATATAGAATACAACAAATCTTTAGTTGGTTTCTATGTTATTAGTTTTGCCCCATTGGTCCATGCTTTCCACAGACTCATTTAATTCAATTAAGCAATTAATATGTGCCCAGTATGTGTAAGACACTGTGCTAAATGTGGGACATTCAAACATGAAATACACAGTCTTTGCCTTTAAGAAATTTGCTATCCCATTTGAAAAAGAGAGAGAGAGAGAGAGAGAGAGAGAGAGAGAGAGAGAGAGAGAGAGAGAGAGAGAGAGAGAGAGAGAGAGAGAGGAACTGAAAAATCTATGAACATTTGAGAAGGGAGTAATCAATTCTAGCTGGAAAGATTTATGGAAAAGGTGACACCTGAAGTTGATCTTAAGGAAAACAATTTTTTAACAGAAGTATGACAAGTTCCAACTAAAGAGAACAGACAGAAGAAGAAAAGCAGATAAGAAGGGGGGATGAAGAGCAGTTCAATCTGATTAGAATATAAATGTGTAAACACGATTAGGAATTGGCCATGTAATTTTATTGATATAGGAAAATCCTGGAAACTATCTCTGTAGAGATAATCTGTAACTTTTGGTCTTAGAGTTATCTAGAGGAATAAAGATGACTTGCTGAGACCACAGAGTGGGTAAAGGGAAGTAGTGTGAAAGGAAAGTGCTATTTTCATTATATGACTTCCTAATAAAAAATTTAATAATTTCCCAAGTTGTATATGACAACTCTACTTCAAGCCTTTCCTTCAAACCTGGAGTTCCTCAATACCAAGTCTTCACTGTCATCCAGCAAATAGCATCATTGCCCCCTATACACAACAAATTCTATATTCACTCCTGCTTTTGTTAAAACTGCCAGCTCTAATTAATCAAGTATTTAGTTCTTAACCATATGCCAGAGCACTGGATAGATGCTGATGATATTGGCAAAAATTACCTTCCCCCAAAAAAGTCATTTTATATAAGGGAAAATGCCATATGGAACAAATATAAGTACATTATATTAGTAAATGCATGGTAATATTTTTGAGAGGTGGG
>NC_133618.1:536431662-536524162 GCF_048593235.1 Sminthopsis crassicaudata | reverse complement strand
TGACTTGTATAGAGTCATATAGGTAGTAAGTGTCTGAAGCAAATTTAAACTGAGGAAGATGAGTCTTCCTGACTGCAGGCTTGACATTTCCTCCATTGCATCATTTAGTTGCCCAAGAAGAGAAGCCCTCTATTGGGGGAAATTTTCTTTAAATATCTTTGATGAAGACTTGATATCCAGGGGCAGTTAGGTGGTGTAGTGGATAGAGCACCAGCTATCTAGTGGATACTATAGAGTATCTGGAGGACCTGAGTTCAGAAGTGGCCTCAGACCCTTAACACTTCCTAGCTAGTGACCTTGGGTTAAATTAAGACAACTTAACCCCAATTGCCTCAGGAAAAAAAAAAAGATTTGATATCAGGATAAATGAAAGCCAATATAAAACACCAATTAAAATTCTATTTATAAGACATGAATTCTTTGAAAGAAAAAATGTAAATGATCCACAACTGTATAAAAATGTTCCAAGTTACTATTAATAAGAAATGCCCATTTAAACAATAGTAAGATTTCACATAACAACCATCAAATTGGTAAAGATGATAAAACCCAGAAACAGTCATTGTGGGAGAACAGGCTTACTTGAAGCTTTGAATTGGTCAAACAATTTGGAGAATCAGTGAATTGTTCTAATTGACTCCTAACATCACTAATGGGCTTATATCCCAAGCAATTTCATGACAGAGGGAAAAGTCTCATATATACCCTATATTCCCAGTAACTTTTTCTAGGGAAGGAAAAAATAAAAACAAAGTGGGTATCCATTGATTAGAGAAGAACAAACTGTATAATGATATTTGAGAAGACTTATTTGAAATGATATAAAAAGTGATGTAAAACTGAGATAACTTAACAGACACGATTACTCAAATCATGGAAATGAAAACTAGTCTAGAAGATATTTGAATTTAGCTAAATGCAATCACTTCTCTAGGGGAAATTAGATGGCTCTATAGTGGATAATGTTGGACCTGAAGTCAGGAAAATTCATCTTCCAGAGTTCAAATCTGGCCTCTGGCACTTATTATCTCTATGACCCTGGGCAAATCATTTAATCCTATTTACCTTTGTTCCTCATCAGTAAAATGAGCTAGAGAAGGAAATGGCAAACCACTCCAATATCTTTGCCAAGAAGACCCCAAATAGATTCACAAAGAGAAGGATATAACTGAAATGACTGAACAACTTATAGCAATAACAATCACCTATCTCGACTCCAGAAGACTAATGAAGAACCATACCTTTCTTTTCTCAGGAGAAAAATGGTGGTCAACAGACAAAAGGCTATTAATGTTAAGTATGCTATTTTATTTTGCTTCACTATATTTCTTTGTTATAAGGGAAAAATGAGGATGGTAAATGATTGTAATATAGAGGGGAAAAAAACAGCATAGCATTAAAACAATTTTTTCTCAAAAAAAAAAAAAATGTATGTGCGTGAATATATACATTTCTCCCTACTTTTTTAAGATTCTGATTTTAAGATTCTGAGCTTTTCAAAGAGAGACTTAAAAATACACAATAAGTAATAAAAACCCTATTAAAAGTAATTTATCAAACAACAAAGTACAATTTATCCAGAATACAAATGATTTAAAAACTCTATAACCAAAATTTTTTGTAAACGGTAAAATATTCATAATGATCCTATACATTCCCTCCCAGAGGTCGACATGATTGTAAAATGCATTCTGAATCAAAAAAGATTGTATTATCTATCTCCTAATACAGAGAAGCACTAGAATAAGTATCAGAAGAGATGGTTCCTGCTCTTATTTTTGAAAGGATGAGTTAACATCTTTACAAAGTTACAGAGTTTTATGTCAACTTCTTCTCCACTTCCATTATTTCAATAGCTTTTTGTTATCTTTATGAGGTAATACTGGTAGCAATCTTCCATTATTCTTTCCCATTATGCTTACAAAGAAGTTCACTTTCTAAATCAGTTATTGGTCTTGAATGCCACATCTCTCTATCTGGTGAGAAGAGTGTATTTGCTGGCTAAGGCAGTCTCTGTGTTTCTTTAGTTTCTTCTTTGTGGCAATTGATTGATATCTACCAAACTTCCTTAGGAAATCATGATAGTTTATGTCAATATTACTTTTCTTATCTATTTCTTAAATTAATAGAAAATTTAGTGTTTGTGTGCTTATTTTTTATTTTTATTCTTCTAATTATTAATTGTTCAGAAACAGCTGATTTACCAAATGACTCTCACAATGGTAAGAAGTCATTTTCTTTAGGTTAAAATATAATCAATTCAGGAGCAACTAAATGGCACAGTGGAAAGAACAACTGCCCTGAAGTCAGGAGGGCTGGAGTTCAACCTGATCTCAGATACTTAATACTTCCTAACTGTGTGACCCTGGGCAAATCACTTAACTCCATTTGCTACAGGGGAAAAAAAAAAAAAAAACACTGATAAAATATAATCATTTTCATTTTTGGTAATGTTATTTTGGCCTATGTCAAGTATTTCCTGACTCTCAAAGTACACTTGACATGCATGTGGCTTTTGCCTAGCTTCTAGCTTTTAGTCCCTCCTCTTATGCCTGAATCAGTCAAAGAAGCAATAATTTATAGTTGAACCATATTTGTCAAAATATTTTACATTGCCTATTATCCTACCCACCTTTGAATTGAAATCATTGAGTAAATATTTAAGTCAATGTTGACTAAATTTATTAAATTCTTTGCAATTGCTCCATCTTTACACACTTTGTAACAGTTGCTAGTCTATAAACTATTTTCATGAAATCTTTTTGTAAATGATTATCAAGGATGCTTATTGTTTGTCCTTCTTTCTCAAAGACAACTATAACATCAGGAAATTGATGCCATGACATACAAAAGTGAATTGGGTTTGAGGGAGGGAGTGTTATACAAAGTCAGCACCTCACTTTCTTCTCCAGAAACATCTGAATCCAACAGTCAGATATAGATCAGGATGATTGGAAATGGTCCACAATATAGTAGGAGACCTTGACCTTTTTAAGCTAAGGTCTTTAATATATCTCAGTTTGAGGAAGGTAAGTGCCCTCCCAAGAAAAAGGAAATTTGTTCAGGAGAGGAAGACCTTCAGCTTTTCTGACCCAAACAACAACAAAACTGCTATTTACATTCATTCTAAGGCAATCCCAAGTGAGTTTGGCCTGGAACTTTTGTTGGCTAATTAGTGAGAACCAGGAATCCATTTTGTATATTTTTCACCAAGAACCTAACCTACTGGTGATGGTTCTTTTCACATTTAGATAGGCTGTCCTTAGGAACAGACACAATCTGCTAGTAGAGCTATACTTGAAGCCTTTGCATCATGGAAGAACCTGCCAGAACTTGTGTTCTACTGACATAGCCTACAAGGACCCATGGGGAGGCACCAAAGTAGTACTTTTTAAGGGTTTCCAAAAATTAGAGGGTGGAACATAACTCATTGCAAGGCTTATCTTAAATTCATTTCCACTGAACTTTCCTAATAACAGTACTCCTTGTGTAAGTCTTCTTTTCCATAATCTTCTATTCACTGATGCTCTTCCAGGTTCAGTGGTAAGATAATTGCAATTTTGCCCCCAATTAATCCCTTTCAATGCATGTCTTCTCTCACGGAATGGCTGACTTCACATTAGTTGAGCCCAGAAGGTTATTTTTTTCCCTAGGCATGAACAGAATCCAACTATTTTCCTTTAGTGCTGAAACAGGCATCTCTATACTAGAAAAATGGTTGCCAAGAGAAAAAAAAAATGTGCCAAGCTGTGAAGTATGTTGAGTTACCAACTCAAATGAAACATTTAATGAAAACAAAATACAATTATGTCATGTCCTTCATATAAGTTCCAGCAGAAACTTTACAATCTAGCAAAGGAATTAACAGGAGAAATGTTTGTGTTTTTGTTTAAAGGCTGGGTAAAATTCAGATTTCTAAAATTTGCTTGGAAGACAATTCCACAACTGTGTAGTATAATTACAGAAGCTTAGACTCCCTTTACTCTAGGGCTGCATTTAGGGTATCCCAGATAGTCAACCAATTCAGACCACTGAATGACTAGGGACAGATGATTGAAGAAATGATTGGAAGATTTTGTGGCACTACTAAAACTGTATACTGCATAAGCGAGTTAAAGAATTTCAAAATCAATACACAATTTTACTGGAAGCCAAGCTATTTTAATGTGGAAGCAATGTGCTGAGACAACTTAGTATTAAAAGAGAAGTGCAGCATTCTGCTTGGTTTATGTATATCCATCCTACTAATAGGCTGGTCTGGGAGACTTATAAATAATGAGTTATGATGATCAACCTTTGAAGAAAAGTCATTTGAGATGAGATTTGATGGAAGTCTTCATCCATTCATGCTTCTGAGAGGATAAGATGAAAGTCTTTAGAGATTTAAAAGATACTTATCAAAAAAATAAAATGACACATCAGAGAAGGGCTTGACACATCAAATATGTAAGGCTGGTTCACTCATAATATTAGCATTTAATTTGAGGTGAAAACAAAGTTGAAGAGTCCAATGATGATTTGTTCCAAGTAAATCAGAATGGAGCAACTAGGTTGCACAGTCGATAGAGCAACAACCCTGAAGTCAGGAGGACCCGAGTTCAAATCTAACCTCAGACACTTAACGCTTCCTAGTTGTGTGACCCCGAGCAAGTTACTTAAACCCAATTGCCTCAACAACAAAAAAAGTAAATCAGAACTCTTCAGTGTTTTGGAAGAAGAGCTAAATTGAACAGCAGTGCAAAAGGGGAAGCCTGAATTCAAAATTACACTGACAAACAACTACTCTTTTTTCAACCTTGATTCTCCTGTGGTACCACTAGCTCTGATTTGGTCATGTTCTTAGCAGTCTTTAAATTTTGTTATTCATCATATTTGTTGCTGTTTGTTATGACCAAATTCCTATCATCCAGACACATGTAAAGTGAAGTGGCTTGTAGTAATATAGTCTGGGTTAGCTAGTTTAGTGGATTAGACCATAGTGTTAATGAGGTTTGGCAATCAAGTTCAATTCCCACATATATTAGTTAGTGAGATACATACTCCTTGGTCACTATTTGCATCCTTATGCCTTAATTGACTTCCAATAAATGCAATCTCTAATTTTGTCACAAGGAAGATTGGGTAAGAGAATGGATGGTTTGATATTATTGATCCCTGGGCTTCAAGACTACTGCAACAACCTCTAAATAGGACTATTGACTTCCAGTCTTTCTCCTCTCCAAACTCTCTTAGAGAAAACTTCAAAAATAATATTCCTAAAGCATGTCTAAACATTTCATTTCCTTACTTAAGAAACATTTGTGGCTCCTTATTGCCTTTAAAGTAAAATACAACCTTGTCAGTTTAGCCTTTAACCCTTTACAATCTGACTCTAAATCACCTTTCTGGACTTATTGTACATTAATTTTCTAGACATTCTCTAATTTCTGGCCAAACTTTCAGTTCCTTCCTTGTGACTTCATCTTTGATCATTATGCCTTTGCATAGGGCTCATGCCTAGAGACCCTCATTCTTCATCTCTACCTCTCAGAATCCTCATATATCTTTTCCTATACAAAATTTTCCTTGAGTCCCTCCATTGTTAATGCTTTCTCCTACCTTCTCAAATAACTTATTTACATGTTATATCCCTCTCTCTTATAGATGATAAGATTTGGGGAGCAGAGACCGATTTTTTGGTTTTTGTAGATTTTTTTTTTTTTGAAATAGTTAAGTGGTGTAGTGGGGAGAATATAGGGTCCTGAGTCAAGAAGATTTGAGTTCAAATCCAGCCTCAGACACTTACTAGCTGTGACCATGGGCAAGTAACTTAACCTGTTTGCCCCAATTTCTCAACTGGAAAATAAAGATAACAGTACCTAACTTACAGGGTTACTGTAAGGGTCAAATGATATAATATTTGTAAAGCACATAGTATAATTCCTGGCACATAGTAAGTGATTAATAAATTCTTATTCTCTTCCCTCACTCTTTGCACCTTCATTCATAGCATAAAATAAATACTTAACAAGTGCTTATTGGATTGGGTTCAAAGAGGGTTAAAAAGTCTGGTATTTTATGAGATTTTATTTGTGCACATATTACTATTACTGATACAAATCACAAATCTACTACAGCTTAGTAGGTGCTCCTTCTGTAGACATGACTAAAAATTCCATCACTCTATAGCCAACTTAATGATAAGCTTATTGATTTAGTTTATTAGACAAACAAACAAATCACCATAAAACCCAAACATTTAAATAACACTTTCAGCTTTGTAAAATTCTTTGGATATATTATCTCCTTTGATTTTATCTTCACAAAAACCCTGGGAAGTAGATGCTAATATTATCTCCATTTTATAGATAAGAAAACTGAGGCAGAGAAATGAATGACTTACCTAGCATGACATAACTTGTATCAAAGGCTCAAACTCAGTTCTTCCTAACACTTTGCCTACTCTTTTACCTATATAATCCATCGCTGAACCCATTTCAGAAAACTTTCTACTTTGGTAGAGCTTGCCAGAGCTTACTGTCTGCTAGCATAGCCTTAAGGAACCTAAGGATACCTTCACATCATGATGAGACCTCAACATAAGACATTAGTGGAGGATCATACAAATCTACTACTGGAAAAATAAACTCCCAGTGAACCTCCTATCCACTGATGAATACAGACAATTTTTTTAGGGTTTATAATCAGTCAATAAATATTTATCAAACACCAACTATGTATCAGGTATTGGGCCAAGTACTGAAGATAGAGAAGACAAAAATAGTGTCTCCAAGAAGTCCACAAACTAATGAGGGAGACAATAGGATAAGTAGAAAAGAATTAACAGAGGGAAGACACTAGAACTGAGGGGTTGGGAAAGGTTTTCTGCTAAAAGATGGGATTTTAATTGGGACTTGAAGGAAGCAAGAGAAATGAATAGGCAGAGAAGAGGAAGAAAAATATTCCACACATGGGAGATAGAGAAAATGTCAAGAGCCAAGAGATGAAGTGTCTTGTTTTTGGAGCATCTAGGAGGCTATTGTCACTGGATCAGAGTATCATTGTAGGGAGTAATGTATAAGAATACTGTAAAGTAAGGAAAAGGATAGATTATGAAGGGCATTGAATACCAAACAGAGGATTTTGATCCTGTAGGTGATAGGCAGCCAGTGATATTTGTTGAGTAGGATTTGGTATGGCTGGATCTATGCTTTAGGAAAATCACTTTGGATCATTATGTGCTTCAACAATGATACTGTATGAGGATGTATTTTGATGGAAGTGGATATCTTCAACATAGAGAAGACCTAATCCAATTCCAATTGATCAATGATGGATAGAATCAGCTACACCCAGAAAAGGAACACTGGGAAATGAGTGTAAACTGTGAGCATTTTTTTTTGTTTGTTTGTTTTTCTTCCCAGATTATTTTTACCTTTAATACAATTCTTCCTTTGCAACAACAAAATTCGGTTCTGCACATATATATTGTACCTAGGATATACTATAAGATATGTAATATGTATGGGAATGCCTGCCATCTAGGGGAGGGCGTGGAGGAAGGAGGGGAAAAATTCGGAACAGAAGGGATGCAAGGGATAATGTAAAAAAAATTACCTCTGCATATGTACTGTCAAAAAATGTTATAATTATAAAAATTAATAAAAAATAAAAAAAATTAAAAAAAAAAGGAAAATCACTTTGATAGCTGAATGGAGGATGGACTACAGTGAGGAGAAATAGATTACAGGTAGACCTCAGCAGGCTATTGTCCAAGTGTAAGATAATGAGGGTCTACATCAGGATGGTGGCAGTATCAAAAGAGAAAGGGGGATCTTGCAAAGGTGAAATTGACAGACTGTATATGGCAACAGATTGTATATGGAAGGGATGAAAAATAATGAAAGGTCAAAAATGATACCTGGGTTACGAGCCTGGTGACCTGGGAAGATGCCTTCAACAGTAATAAGGAAGTTGGGAAGGGAGGAGGAAGACTTAAAGGGAAAGACAATGCACCACCAAACCTGGTGATATATTGCCTTCTAATGAAAGAGATCCACTTCAATTAAAAGTCAATAGAAATCTTGGGATAATTGATAATGTCTGCTCTATAGGGCATGTTTAAATAGAATAAAAAAACTATAGATGAAGAAGCCCATATTTATTGAAGCTCAATAGAAAGGGCCAAATATGAAAGTGAAATGAAAACTTTTTTTTTCAGTCAGGATTTAAATAGTGCCCATATATAACATTGCTTTCCATTAATATTATTTTCCAAATGATTTTTAAAAACAATGTATTATTTTATTCATCTTAAATTTAAGTCTTACTTAATTTTATAAAATGGATTTTCTCTTTGAAAAGGAGGGAAAGTATGAAATTATAAAGAAATCCTGATTCCTTTTGACATTGACATTACTTTTCAAGTGGCATACTGTTGACATACTCCTTAACCTTTGCCAGCATGCTGCTGATAACTTAGCATTGAACAATCATTACTGAAAATTAATTGCATACTTAATTAAAAATCATTTGCTTAGTTAGGCAAGCAAATCACATTATTAGATATATAATATTGGCACAAAGTTTAAAGTTTGGATAGTTTAGTCCAGTCTTGAGATATTGTGTTATTTATTGTTGAATCAGTCCAAATTGAATGTTCAAACTATCTCTGTACTTAACTCAGCATTCAGTATACATTATGGGTGGGCCTATTTCAGACAATTTGCTTTGAAAAGTTTTGCTTGGAAATAATGTAGGGCAGCTGTTCTCAGAGTGTGGTCTGGATACTCTTGGGAGTCCCTGAAATCCTTTTAGGGAGTCCTCCAGGTCAGAAGCATTTTCATAATAATATTAAGACATTTTAATTTCCAGTATGGTAAATATCAATAGTTATAACCCATATAAACAAAAACTCTTGAGGGGGGATTCTCAATATTTTTCTAAGAGTACAAAGGAATCCTGAGTTGGAAAATTTAGAACTACTGATCTATGGAATTACTAACTAAACAAACAAAACCAGAAACAAAGAAAATAGAAATTCTATTTCAAATAACAATACAATACATAAAATATTTGACTGTTAATCAGTCATGACACATTTAAGACATTATAAATACAATTAAAAGCATTTTATATAGAAATAAAGAAAGACAAATAATTTAAAAGAAATTTGTTGTTCTTTGTCAGGCTGCTCTAACATTTGAGGGGAGGGAAATGAAGTATTTCCTAAATAAAATTGTTGATTTAATAGTTTGGTTTTGAAAACTACACAAGGTTTTCTTTGTAGAATTAGGTGGAGAAAGTAAGAAAAAATTACATTTAGAAAAACAAAACTCCTTTAGAATGTCAAGTAAAATAAAGAAAAAAGTAGGAATAAAGGGGTCTTAATACTATCAAGACTATTTGGTAATGATTAAAACAAAAAAAACAGAAAAATAAATCAGTGAAATATTTTTTTAAACAAAATCTGGAAACAAAAACATTTGTCCAATGTTTGATTAATCATAGAACATAAAACATTGGGTAAAGGGGGAGGAGACTCTTTTTGATAATAATAATAATGATAATAATTGAAAAGCAGTTTGACAGAAATTAGTTTTAGCCAGTATCTTACATCGTATACCACAATAATATCTATTTGGACATTTGACCTAAATACAAAATATTGTCAGTTAATGTTTAAAGTTTAAGTTTAAGTCATCAAACCTGTTATTCCCTTTGACTCAGAGATCCTACAATAATACATATATCCTAAGGAAGTAAATGATAGAAAAAAAGTTTCCAAATATACCAAAATCTTTACTACAATGTTCTGGAAATTTAAACAAAAATGGGTTTATATCAATGAGGGAATGCCTGAACACATTGTGGTATATAGAAATAATAGAATACTATTGCCTGGCAAGTAATAGTAAAATGAAGAAATTTGGGAGACCTTAAAATGATACAAGACAAAGAAACCACTATCAAAAAAGCAACAGGCACAATAACTACATTGTGGTTATTGTTATTTGTCCTTTGTTTTCTAAAAGGACCAATTATATCTTGGGATGATGTCTTGACTTGCATGTGAATTTTATTTAGTTAAGGCAGACCTGCACAAGTCACCCTTTTCAAGAGTCATCAAAATTCAATAGCAAGACAAAAGTCAGGAGGACTGGTGATGGTCTAGGATGTAGTGGGTGATGTTGGTGTCTTAGATGTCTGACCAAGCTTTAAGCCTTCCATAAGCACTTGTTTCAGAGGCTTTCAAGCTTGTTGGGACAAATTGTTCTCATTTGTCCATTCCACTGAGGGAAATCTTTACATACCTGGGGTAGTCATCCTCCTAACTCACTAATGGATTTGAAGTCTATCAGTTACCCTCAATTTGGTTTAGCCCATCTGCCAAGATGGTTTACCAAGAAGTAACTGCTGTGTATACTACACTTCTAGAGCCACAGATGAGAGTTTGATGAAGGTGGACACCAAAGGTGATTGAGCAGCCCTGAAGAAGGCTCAGGAACCTTCCTACCAGAGAAGGTAGTCGTCCTCAACACCCCATGTACCCCATAATGACTACAATCATTAAAGCAGAAACAGTACTAAAAAGCAACTAACTGATTATAATATCCATTTTGTTTTCAGAGAACAGAGAATAAAACATTATTCTTCCAAATAGAGAAGTGGTAGACTGTGTGTAAGGAGGGTTTTATATACTCTCAGACATAGTTGCTTTGCCATCTGGTCTTGTCTATTTCTTTTTCCTTCTAACAAGAGAAGGTCTGATGTGTCCATAGGTATATATTAAGTATATACAAGGCAAAGAAAAACCAAATAACGCAAAGATAGCAATAAAAGCACATAAACTAAGGAAATGGGCAGATGTAAAGGGATGAAACTCTGAGTTGATGCACTGGAATCAGAAAAGTAACTGAGCACTTAAGGCTAATTACCAATTGGAACATTATTCTATTATTATATGCCTGGAAAATGGCCCTTCCCACTATTCTGTGCTGGTTCAATCTTTTGGTATATATAGATAATTGTAGGAGGGATTAGGAGGTGGAATAAAACAAGCCAGGGTCACTTTGCGGTAGACAAGGAGAAGGGAGGTTGTGGAGAGCCTGTGTCCATCCCCTTTACTTCTACCCCTAAAGACCAGGAATAAAGACCAAGGACTTTTGCTTATCCTGACTCTGGCTGATTCTAAGGTATCCGGGATGCTAACTCAGTCCTCACATTTGGTGCTCAATGTGTGGACCAATGACCCTAATTTCACTGAAGAAGTCCCCAGTGACTAGGAAATAGGGTGAGCATTTTAATAGACAAACAGGACTAAACTTATGCAGACATTTCAGTAGAGATAAATTATCCCATAGCAGCATATGAGCAAATTGCTGCTGCTGCTGCTATCAAAGCATGGGGTTTTTCTCCCAGGTCAAAATGACAAGTGAGAGGCCTTCACAAAAATTGTACAAGGGCCAAATGAACCCTTTTCTGGTTTTGTGGGATGTTTGCAGATAGCTGTCATATGAACTACTGGTGAAAATGCAGTAACGGACATTATGATAAGGCAGCTTGCTAAAGAAAATGCTAATGAGGTTTGTAGAAGGATTATACTAGGACTACCCAAGGATGCTCCTTTAGAGGAGATCATAAAACACTGTGCATCAGTGGGCACAAATACCTTTTAAAACCAGGCTATGACGCAGACTTCCCAAGATGGGAAGACAGGGTCCCTTTTGGCAAGGGATTTCCAGAGAGACTCATAAATGCTTTCAATGTGGTAAAGTAGGGCATCTGAAAGCTCAATATTGGCATAGAGACAGAGTGAGAAAACAGGATGGGAGAACAAGACCCAAAACCCCATGTCCAAAATGCAACAGAGGCTTCCATTGGGCATCAGAATATAGATTGATTCAGGGAACGGGATGAGGGGCCCAGCCCCAGGACCCAAGGCAAAAAATACTTGGGGCATGATGGCAGCTGATGCTACACCCAGAGAGTGTCTAGAAGTTCAGTACCCAGACATGACCAATCAGCTAGAAAGCCATCTAATGGGAGAAAGGGATTACACAATCAATCAGCCAGGAAGCAACCTGATGGGAGAAAGGGATTACAATTGGGGAGAATAGAGTTGTATACAGCTGGGACAACTGAGATATCCCCTGGAGAAGTGAAATCTGTTCCTCTCCAGCCTTTGGATCCCTTCCCTCCAGGCACAGTAGGCTTGACCATTTCACCTCTTGAGAATACTTACAAAACAGTGTCCATTCATACACTGAATGTGGGAAACTGGGGAATATGTAGATAATATCCCAGTCACTAGTACAGGTTGACAATGTGTGACTTATCAACCAGAAGTAGTAGCATCAGGTTTACTGATACAGACTCCTAATAAAGCAATCTGGTGATAGTTGCCCAGATTCTGACTGTAAGCAACAAAATCCAGGAATATACTGGATAGCAGCTGTGACAGCTGACTGATCTATGCTCACTATCTATATAAATGGCATATCATTAGAAGGATTGGTAGACATGGGTGCAGATCATACGGTCATGAGAGGTGCCAACTGGCCCCGTCACTGGCCAAAGATTAAGGCAGACACCTCCAGGACCAATAGCAGCTGAAGTTAGTGCTACCCCTTTGAGATGGATATTTGAAGATGAAACAGAAGTTTTTACTCCTTTTATAATTGAAAAAATCCCCATCAATCTGTGGGGAAGAGACATTTTACAACAGTTAAGATTACAAATGAATACTTTGGTTTTTTTAATCAGGGCTGCTGTTGAAGGCCTGTCTACACTTTCACCTGTTCCTAACTAATGGAAAACTGATACATCAGTGTAGATAGAACAGTGGCCCTTAGGTAGTGATAAAATTCAGGCCTTATTAAATATAGTACAGGAGCAACTTGACCAAGGACACTTACAACCTTCTCTAAATCCTTGGAATTCCCCAGTATTTGTTGTAAGAAAGAAATCTGGAAAATGGAGGATGTTGACTGATTTAAGAAAGGTAAATGAACAGATGGAAACTATGGGAACTCTTCATCCTGGACTTCCATCTCCTACTCAATTGCCTAGAGAATGGCCTCTTTGGGTTATAGACATTAAGGATTGTTTCTATTCTATCCCTCTAGAAAAGGAAGATATGAAAAGATTTGTCTTTTGAATTTAGCTCCAGAAAAAATTCAAAGACGTGCTCCTTTTCAACATTTAGGATATGAGGTATACCCTAAGGTTCTTACAGTACAAAAACTTTCCTTAAGAACAGAGAAGCTAAACACCTTAAATGACTTTCAGAAATTTATAGGAGATATCCAATGGATATCCAGTGTTAGGCTTGACTACCTATCAATTGCAACTGTTATATGAGATTTTAAGAGGAGACAGTACTTTAAACTCACTATGCCAGCTTACAAAAGAAGCTTAAGAGGCTTTGAGAGAAGTCAGACTGGCCTTATCCAATGTGGTTGAAAGTCACTCAAAAACCCTTGGAAATATCAGTTTTTGCCACACAAGAGGCACTCACAGCAGTCCTTCATCAAGGAGGCAGTGTGATAGAAAGGGTGAACCTCACAGACTCCTTACCCAGTGCTTGTGGCTAGAATTTTATTAAAGGCCATTAAGTGAGCAGTACAATTATCTGGGATAAGACCTGATAAGATATACACCTTTTATATTAATGCACAAGTTAATGTGTGCTGTGAAACCATCCCAAATTTTATTAGCCATGCTTCCAAATTTTACACATAGGTCTCCATTAAAGATAACTAGACTATTACATAATTGGCAATGGATTCTTGAAGAAAACGTTTCTAAAGTTCCTCTTAAACGACCAACTATCTTTACAGATTCATCCAAACATAATATTTGTGCTGTATACTCTTGTGATTTAACTATGAAGAGAGTAGTCAGAACTCTTTTTCAGTCCACTCAGCAGAATGAATTATATGCAATCATTCTAGCTCTTAATTATGATGCAGGAGAGATAAATATAATATCTGATTTGGCCTATTCAGTAGATGTGGTACAAAGAATTGCCACAGCCCAAATAAAATTTGTAGCCTCTAATATATATCAGCTCTTTAAGGAACTTCAAGAGCAAGTGAGAAAGCATCCAGGTAAGATTTATATCTTGTATGTCCACTCTCATAGTGGGCTTCCAGGTCCTATTTTTGATGGTAATTCAAAGGCAGATAGTCTTCTAACCATGTTGGCCAACACTCCTTTATTTCAGGAAGCCCAAGAATCTCATTTTAAATATCATCAGGCTGCTCAAGCTTTATGTTTACAATTTGGAATAACAAGAGGAAACTAGGAGCATAGTAAAAGCCTGTACTGCTTGTCTTCCTTTCTATGCTCCTACACTCCCTCCAGGGAAGAACCCTCGTGGTTTAGGACCTAATGAAATTTGGCAGATGGATGTGACGCATTATAAATCTTTTGGTCGTCTGTCTTTTACCCATGTTGTGGTAGACACCTTTTCAGGATTCATTTTTGCAATACCAGCAGCAAAAGAGACAGCCTGAGTGGTCACTGAATTCCTTATACAAGCATTTTGTGCCACAAACAATAAAAACAGATAATGGACCTGCATATACTTTTAAACATTTTGCACACTTTTGTGCACAGTATAAGATTTTACACACCACTAGCATACCCTTTAATCCTCAAGGACAGGCAATAGTAGAGAGGAGAAACAGAGACATTAAGATACTCCTCCAAAAACAAAAGAAAGGGGGAGCCACAGGTAACCCTAGAGAACTTCTAAATCTAGCCCTTTATACTATTAACTTCTTGATTTTTGACAAAGATGCACTGGCTCTGGCAGACAGGTTTTATAACCCACTGGAAGGGCAGTGTCCAATGTGAGCAGCTCCACTGTCTTTAGATAATCATCAGGTGATGTGGAGAGACCCAGAAAGTGATGAATGGAAGGTACCAGATAGGTTAACTGCTTTGGGGAGAGGTTTTGCTTGTATTTCCACAGATGGAGAAGGAATCAGATGGGTGCCAATGAGCTGTATTTGTTTTGTCCATTGGAGAGAAAAAGAGCAGACCCTTGAAACAAAGGAGAAGACCCAAGAAACATCGGGTGGTTCCATTGCTGATTGTGTCCATCACTGAAAGAGCCTGGCAGTTATGGCATTTGACTCATGGACATCAAAAACTGTTAGATTTCAAACCCCTCAGGAATCATTGGAATCCCTGAGACATGAAAAGATTGTTGTAGGACTTCAAAACCCTCAGGGATCATTGGATTCTCTGAGACATAAGACTGTTATAGGACTTGAAAATCTGCAGGAATCATTGGATTCCCTAACTCATAAAAAGACTGTTGTAGGACTTTGAAAATTTCCAAGAATCATTGGATTCCCTGACGTGTGAAGCAATGGACAATAGATTGGTTTTGTACTATCTCTTGGCTGCTGAAGGAAGTGTATGTATGACTGTTGTTTATATACCCTCCTTTTAGGACTTCTGGAAATCTTTTACAATACCATGTTGATTTATATTGTTTGTTATATCACTACTTGCATGTACAATTCCTGTTTATTACACCACATTGAGCCTGCACTGATTGTGGGGAGAGTCATCACTGTTAGCCTGTGCGTTATTGCTATGTGCTTGTGTAATACCTCCCATGCTGATGGGTTTGTGCATACCTGTTTCTAGTAAGACCCTTCATCCCAGAAACCCGCCAGCAATATCTGGCTTGACTCCCCACTTCCCTTTGGTGTTTTTCATCTCCCTTCCTGAGAAGTTGGGGAGGGGGGAGTGATCACCTCCTTTTTTTGGGATTCTCACCTCCCTGAGAAGTCAGGGATGGTATGATCACCTGTGTTCTAAAACAAAAGAAAGTGGGAGATGAAAAGGGCTGAAACTCTGAGTTGGTGCACTGGAATCAGACAACTGAGCACTTAAGGCTAATTACCAATTGGACAATACTCTATTAGCATATGCTTAGAAAATGGCCCTTCCCACTATTCTGTGCTGGCTCGGATCTTTTGGTGAATACAGATAATTGTAGGAGTGATTAGAGGGTGAAATAAGACAAGCCAGGACACTTTGACAGTAGATGAGGAGAAGGGAGGTTATGGAGAGCCTGTGTCCATCCTCTTCGCTTCTACATCTAAAGACCAAGAATAAAGACCAATGACTTTTGCTTATCCTGACTCCGGCTGATTTCCAGGCATCCAGGGTGCTAACTCAGTCTTCACAATCAGAGGTTTCTGAAGAGCATGCTGCAATGTTCTAAGATTCAAAATTCCCAGAGATCACATTCTGTACCCAGTAAATCAAATAAAAGGATCAAATAAGACATATTTCTCTATTGACTAGTTACTTCAGAACAACTTTAAAAAACAGAATTTACTCATATTTATTTTCCAAATCCCAAATTCCATAAATTGTTTCTTGTCTCTGAGATAAATTTTCTTATCCACTTTTCCTCTGCCTATTCCAATCCAATTCAATCCAATCCAATCCAATCTAATCCAATCAGTCTTTATTAGGAATTACTATAATGCACAAGGCAGCATATTAGGCACTGGAAATACAAACACAAACTATTAAGAGAGTTCCTTTTCTCAAGGATAGGAAATTCTACATTGGGCATTCCTAGTTTACTTATATTTGGCAAAGCACTCTAGTATCTCTGCCAAGAAAACCCCAAATGGAGTCTTGACAACAAACAAGAATAATCGAGAACAAGGCAAAGAAGGTCCAGGCCATGGGACATGGGGTGAATATGTTCTTCCCAGTGGGTCATATACAATACATAATATATGTATACAACATTTTGCTATACCCAAATACTGAATATTCTCTGTCTACTACCAACCAATACATAAAATTTAGGGGATGAGGACACAGTCTCTAGTCAACAGGGAGTGGTTTT
This sequence comes from Sminthopsis crassicaudata, assembly GCF_048593235.1. Lineage (NCBI taxonomy): Eukaryota > Metazoa > Chordata > Mammalia > Dasyuromorphia > Dasyuridae > Sminthopsis > Sminthopsis crassicaudata. Next base: position 536,507,292 of record NC_133618.1, on the reverse strand, counting down.
GGGTGGTGATGAAGATTTTTCTAATTGGCTTTGGAGCCAAAATGACTAGCAATAAAACTGAAACAAAATTTGCACATAAAATGATTGGTCTGCCTCCTCCCTCAGTCCTTTTTGCATTTTTCTTTCCCAATAATGAAAAAAGAAAAACCTGCTGGAAGCCGCCCAGTGTTGGGAGGAGCTACACTAGTAGCAATAGCTAAGATTGCTTTATCTTCCCACCCAGCTGCCATGTGTCAGGGAAAACATAGTGCCTCTGATGTGTTTGCTTTCTATTTATTCTTTCTTGATGGTAGATAAATGAGTATCTGAAGAACAAAGGGACTATTTTATAACCTTGTAAAAGAACCATTGGAGGATCAGCAACTGAAGCTGGTAGAAGAGTCTCAGGGCCATCTCCAATCATCTTGATCATATTTTGCCACTGGATCCAGATGGCTCCAAAGGAGAAAGTGAAGCAAGTGACTTTGCACAGCTCTTCCTCACTCAAATCCAATTCACTTGCATGTCACGGCATCACCTCCCTGATATCATGGTCCTGTTTAAGAAGGAAAGACAAACAACAACAAAAACCATCATAGAAACTGAATGCAGTGAGGAACCAACACAAGGGAATGACCAACTTGACCCAGACCAGCAGTGAAACTAGCTGGCAGTTGAAACATGTCTTGAAAACAAGGAAGCTACTCCTCTGTTTGCTATGCCACCTCTAGAAGTAAACTTTTTGGGGTCTCTTTGAAGGGAGAAAATAATTCTCAGGAGTATGATATGCCATTCCAGGTACATTTGGGTTGGGACAGATATTTTGTATTAACCACTTTAAATTTGAGCCTACTCTTCCCAGAGACTGAGTGTGTGAAGACAGTATGTGACACCGAAGGAAGCTTTAGTCTGAAGAAGTATTGTGGGTAGAAATGCCATAAGACCTTTGTTAATTACAATCTTTCTAGTAAAAATGATAGCATTGATTTAAATTAAAGAGTAAAAGTTAGAAGGGAATGAAGAAGGGAAAGGCAGATACTATAATGCCCATGCTAAATAGTAACTCTTTTCCTGGTGGATCACTAGATGAGATGTGAAGATACAGTTGGGGATCAGGCACATATAGTGGAACATCTGAATAGTGTAAGAGGTCTGTCTAAGCACCCAAATGACATTGTACACTACAGAAGAGAAAACAAATGATGCCTACTGGAACATAATCTGTAGCAGGGCAGAACTCCACTCTATAAAGGGTATACTTGAATCTAAGACAGCAGGGTGCTTGTAGCTAAGTACCATCTGGGTGGGAGATGATAGTTCTTTAAGCACATACTTGATGTAATGTAATGATGTGGTCAATCTAGTTGGTGCATACTTAGGGTAATGTGGTGATGTGATGTTCTATAGCTGTACATGCCCAGTGTGGTATGGTAATGTATTCATGCTGGGATATTTAAGGGAATCCCAGAGACAGGGGACTCTCTCTGCCTTGCACTGTCAGCCACAGAGAAGACTTCAGGCTCCAGACTCCAGAGGCCAGACTCCATCTTTGACCAGCCACATGGTGGCTCTCCTGCCTCCTTCACTTCACTTCCCCACTAAGTCTAAGGCCGGGGCTGATCCCAAGGCCCACCAAAGAGCTACCCCAGACATTACAATAATCTACTGGGAATAATAATAATAAAGCACTTTATTAATTCATGTTAATTAGAAAATATAGGTAATTTGGTGATAAGAGTTCTAACTAGAAGCCAATGTCAAGGATCTGTAATTTCTAAGATAGAGGATTGCCAGTTAACACAGATCACAACCTACCTTTAATTTAGTGGCTTAGTGTCAGAGAGTTGTTTGAAACTCAGTGATACTAAGTGACTTCCCCATGAATTGTCTTGTAGATAGCATCAGACATGGGATTTGACCTTAAGTTTTCCTGACTCAAATCCAGCACCATCCTTAATAGAGTAAATCCTTTCAGAAGAGAAAGCATTTTGGAAGTGGTAAATCTTAAACCAAGAAATGGTAGGGGAGGGGGAGTTGGAGATTGGCAGAGAGGAGATAAGGGTGGAACCTCTTATATCCTATGCATTTTTAATTTGAGTGAACTCCACAGATTTCTCTAATTTTAGTTACATGTTCTTGATTTTTAGCTAATGCTTTGAATTTAGAAGACATGTGGAGATGTGAAAAAAATGTTGGGTGTATATTGAGCATATTAATGTAATTTTTCAAACAATCAGCCACTCTGTTACAGATGGTGGTAGTATGATTATACTTAAGAAAACATGGAATCAGAGAGTTAGAAATTATGTGGTTCAACTCCCTCCTTTTACTGGAAAGGAAACTAAATCCCAAATGAAGTGATTTGTCCATAGTCACACAGAAAATTCATGCAGGAGCCGACAAAACTCCAGACCTCTTGATTTTCAATCAAGTACCTTGTTGCTATACCAAATTGCCTCCCAATTCCAACCCTTCCCCTCTAATGTAATATTTGCCCAACATAGAAATAATCATTGCTCCCACAGAACTCTTAAGACCATAATTTTCAGTGGAGTTGCCAATCTGCATTGCAGAGGTAGTTTCCATAGAGGGAGTTCCTTACACTAATAAAATCATAGGTTTGAATCAAAAGACAATTCACATACATATAACACTTTATTTTTTAAAAAATACTTCTCACCACCACTACCACCACTACCAAAATAAGTCTATGAAGTAGATAGTATCCATGTTATTATGCCAATTCTGTAGCTGAAGAGACTGAGATTCTGAGAGATAAGGTGCCAAAGGACATCAACCAAACAAATGTCTGGGACAAAATTTAAACCCCAAACTTCATGGTGAATGTAATAGCTGCTTCCTTGAGGACCCAATGGCCAGTTCCAATTGGGCAATGCTGCTATAAGTATGGCTTTATAAACATATTAATTATATGACCCCGGACAAGTCACTTAACCCTGTTTGCCTCAATTGCTTCATCTATAAAAGGAGCCAGAGAAGGAAATAGCAAACTACTCCAATATCTTTTCCAAGAAAACCCCAAAGTGGGGTTGTGAAGCATCCAAAATGACAAAAAAATGACTAAACAACAATAGGAGAACCAATGAGACAATTTTTCCCACTAATGTAGATCTATAACTATTCTGTGATTTGTGGTCTCAGAGTTGTCTCAGGCACAGAGAGTTAAATGACTTGGCCAGGGTCACATTGTAACACTAAACAAAGGAACAATTAGGCCAGATATCTCAAAGCCATTCTATAGTATTTACAGTGGTGAAAATGGCAATGGAAATATTTGTATTATCAGAATTCCAGGACTTCTCAACTACTCTGAAATGATTTTGTTAGTTATTTGCTTTAAAAAGACCAGGAAGATTTTGCATTACATATTTTTTTTTTTTTAAAAATTTTATAATAGGGTATTATAAACATACCATAAGAGGAAAAGAGGAAAAAATTCAAATTTCTTGATACAAAGAGGAGGTAAAAATCAGATTTTCCTGATTATAGGGATGAGGTGCCCTCAACCCCTTGCATTTTGAGGGATAAATATAATCTTCTAGCTCTTCCCCAGGCTCACATTTCTGTTGCTTGGTATCCAGAAAAGGCAGCTTGGTGAAAAGAGGTCAAGAAACCCCAGATAGGGGTAGCTAGGTGACGCAGTGGATAGAGCTCCAACCCTGAAGTCAGAAGGACCTGAGTTCAAATCTGGTCTCAGACACAACACTTTCTGGTTGTGTTTCCCTGGACAAGTCATTTAACCCCAACTGCCTCCCCAAAGAAAAAAGAAACCTCAGAAAATTTATTGTGTAATCTTAAGCATAGATGCTAGGTTATCGGGGCTTCAGTTTCTTTATCTGTAAAATGAGATTGTTAGCTATCACTTATTTAAGAACAAAAACTCATAAGGTTGGACCCAGTAGTAATTAAGAAGCAAAGTAGCCTACAATTTAAGTATTCATATGATAAAACAGTAGGTTTAACTACCAAACTACCTGGAAGCCTGTCCCTCAGCTCAGTATGTGGAAGATTGACATATAGGAGGTTAAGGGTGGAGCTCCTTGTATTCTTATGCACATTTAATTTCAGTGAATTTTACAGATTTTTCTAATTTTAGTTATATGTTCTTGTTTCTTAGCCATGCTTTTGAATTTGGAAGCTGTAGAAAAATGGAAGAAAAAAAAAACCCAAACATTTTCCTCCAGTTTTCCCTTTGTCTAAATGTCACTTTTGTCCCTATCCAATTTAACCTTAAAATACAAACACACACACACACACACACACACACACACACACACACGCACACGCGCATACACACACACACATTTACAAATTTATGTATGCATCACTTCAAATAAAATGCAGGTTCTTGAGAGCTAGGACTGAGTCACTATTTTTCAATTTATTTCTTGCATCTAACATGAGGCTTTTCATATATGCAAGGAATGAAGAATTTTTGCTTTCATTTAGGTGGTGAACTCCCTTCACCAAAGCAGATCACAAGCTGGTGTATATTAATATTAAGTGACTTGTCCAGGATCCTACAAAGAAAATATCTGAGATGAACCCATATCTTTCTTATTCCATATTCAATATGCCATATTGGATACCAATTTACTAAGTACATTTGAATTGAAGCAGTGCTGAACTTGAAATCTGCTTTTGATTCTTAATTTTGATGCTTACTAAAATCAGACCTTAAAACAATCTTGTGTGACTTTGAATCAATCATACAAGCTCTCTAATCCTCAGTTTCCTCAAAAGTAAAATAAAGATAATACTTTTTTCCATTTGACAATGCAAAGAGAAAAATGAAATCATCCTTAATTTCAAGAAGCTTACATTCTATAAACTAAGGATAAAAAATATTTACTCCTGATTACCTTTGGTCTTCACTGTGTCTTATGACTTCACCTCAGTGTATCTAGAACATGTGAACATGTGGTACTTCAAATGGCCAAATAGTAACATGAAGTTCAGAGCCTTATTTGTTTGTATATATATATATATATATATATATATATATATATATATATATATATATATATATATATATATATATATATATATATATATATATATATATATATATATATATACATATATATATATATATATATATATATATGCAGAGAGAGAGAGAGAGAGAGAGAGAGAGAGAGAGAGAGAGAGAGAGAGAGAGAGAAAGAGAGTTCACTACTGCAGTAGAATTGCATTTAACTAATATACATTAAATTCCTCCTGTATACATATACCTTGCTCCTTGATGGCAGGGACTTTGTAAAAAAATCTTTATATTACCAGTACCATCATAGGGCCTGGTACATAATAGGCATTTAATAAATGCTTGTCTTTGTTTTTGTTATAGATAATGTTTTCCCAATTCGTTTATAACTACACACAAGATTTAGAAATTCCACAGTAAAAACCACTTTCAATCTCTAGTTCAGCCCATAGTCCTGCCATATTTGAATAGCTTTGTAGCAACCAAAACAAATGGCTCAGCAGAGCCATTGTCTTTGAACCAATAATCCCAACTGCTGCTAAAATCTGTAACAAATTTCTACTGGTCTGGAAAACCTTTACTATCAAGGACCTTACTTTATAAAACTTATACACTTAAAAGATCAACTCTCTTCCTTTTTCTCTTGCTTTAATTCTCCTTCCTGGTGCCCTGAGCTTCTAAAAAGTACTTGGCAGATGTTAGTGAGGTCTGAATATAAAAGGGAAAAGAAATCAGGTTTTTAATCATTTTGAAATATTGGAGATTATTGACTCATTTAGATAAGGAAATACTTATCAAGACTTAAAAGTTTATTTGTTAATCAGTCTCACTGTTGTGAGATTGAATAAAATAATATATCATTTTGGTATAAATAAGTCATAATAAAAACTAGTGTTTTTTTTTTTTAATTTTTTATTATATATATATTTTTATAATATTATCCCTTGTATTCATTTTTCCAAATTACCCCCCCTCCCTCTATTCCCTCCCCCCGACGACAGGCAATACCATACATTTTACATGTTTACAATATAGTCTAGGTACAATACATGTGTGTGAATATCATTTTCTTGTTGCACAATAAACATTAGAATCCGAAGGTACATGTAACCTGGGCAGACAGATATTAGTGCTAACAATTTACATTCACTTCCCAGTGTTTCTTCTCTGGGTGTAGTTACCTCTGTCCATCATTGATCAACTGGAAGTGAGTTGGATCTTCTTTATGTTGAAGATTTCCACCTCCATCAGAATACATCCTCATACAGTATTGTTGTTGAAGTGTACAGTGATCTTCTGGTTCTGCTCATTTCACTCAGCATCAGTTGATTTAAGTCTCTCCAAGCCTCTCTGTAATCCTCCTGCTGGTCATTTCTTACAGAGCAATAATATTCCATAACCTTCATATACCACAATTTACCCAACCATTCTCCAACTGATGGACATCCATTCAACTTCCAGTTTCTAGCTACAACAAAAAGAGCTGCCACAAACATTTTGGCACATATATGTCTCTTTACGCTCTTTAGTATTTCTTTGGGATATAATCCCAGTAGTAGCGCTGCTGGGTCAAAGGGTATGCACAGTTTGATAACTTTTTGGGCATAATTCCAGATTGCTCTCCAGAATGGCTGGATTCTTTCACAACTCCACCAGCAATGTATTAGTGTCCCAGTTTCCCCACATCCCCTCCAACATTTATCATTATTTGTTCCTGTCATCTTAGCCAATCTGACAGGTGTGTAGTGGTATCTCAGAGTGGTCTTAATTTGCATTTCTCTGATCAGTAGTGATTTGGAACACTCTTTCATGTGAGTGGATATAGTTTCAATTTCTTCCTCTGAGAATTGTCTGTTCATATCCTTTGACCATTTATCAATTGGAGAATGGTTCGGTTTCTTATAAATTAGGGTCAGTTCTCTATATATTTTGGAAATGAGACCTTTGTCGGAACCTTTGTTTTTAAAAATATTTTCCCAATTTGTTACTTCCCTTCTAATCTTGTTTGCATTAGTATTATTTGTACAGAAACTTTTTAGTTTGATGTAATCAAAATCTTCTATTTTGTGATCAATAATGATCTCTAGTTCTCCTCTGGTCATAAATTCCTTCCTCCTCCACAAGTCTGAGAGGTAGATTATCCTCTGTTCCTCTAATCTATTTATTATCTCCCTCTTTATGCCTAAATCATGGACCCATTTTGATCTTATCTTGGTATATGGTGTTAAGTGTGGATCCATATCTAATTTCTGCCATACTAATTTCCAGTTTTCCCAACAGTTTTTTCCAAATAATGAATTTTTATCCCTAATGTTGGTATCTTTGGGTTTGTCAAAGATTAGGTTGCTGTATCCTTTTTTGTCCTTTGTATCTAATCTGTTCCACTGATCTACCGGTCTATTTCTTAGCCAATACCAAATGGTTTTGGTGACTGCTGCTATATAATATAGCTTTAGATCAGGTACACTTAGACCACCTTCCTCTGAGTTTTTTTTCATTAGTTCCCTTGCAATTCTCGACCTTTTATTCTTCCATATGAATTTTGTTGTTATTTTTTCTAGGTCATTGAAATAGTTTCTTGGGAGTCTGATTGGTATAGCACTAAATAAATAGATTAGTTTGGGGAGTATTGTCATCTTTATTATATTCGCTCGGCCTATCCAAGAGCACTGAATGTCTTTCCAATTATTTAAATCTGACTTTATTTTTGTGGCAAGTGTTTTGTAATTTTTCTCATATAATTCCTGACTTTTCTTTGGTAGATGGATTCCCAAATACTTTATACTCTCAACATTTGTTTGGAATGGAATTTCTCTTTGTATCTCTTGCTGTTGCATTTTGTTAGTGATATATAAAAATGCCGAGGATTTATGTGGATTTATTTTGTATCCTGCCACTTTGCTGAAATTTTGAATTATTTCTAGTAGCTTTTTAGCAGAGTCTTTGGGGTTCTCTAAGTATACCATCATGTCATCTGCAAAAAGTGACAGTTTAATTTCCTCATTTCCTACTCTAATTCCTTGAATCTCTTTCTCGGCTCTTATTGCCGAGGCTAGCGTTTCTAGTACTATATTGAATAGTAATGGTGATAGTGGGCAACCTTGTTTCACTCCTGATCTTACTGGGAAAGGTTGCAGTTTATTTCTATTGCATATTATGCTTACTGAAGGTCTTAAATATATGCTCCTGATTATTCTAAGGAATAGTCCATTTATTCCTATACTCTCAAGAGTTTTTAGTAGGAATGGATGTTGGATTTTGTCAAATGCTTTTTCTGCATCTATTGAGATGATCATATGGTTCTTATTAATTTGATTATTAATATGGTCAATTATATTAATAGTTTTCCTAATATTAAACCAGCCCTGCATTCCTGGAATAAATCCTACTTGATCATAGTGTATTATCCTGGAGATGATTTTCTGAAGTCTTTTTGCTAATATCTTATTTAAGATTTTAGCATCAATATTCATTAAGGAGATTGGTCTATAATTTTCTTTCTCAGTTTTCGATCTACCTGGTTTAGGTATCAGTACCATGTCTGTGTCATAAAAGGAGTTTGGTAGGACTCCTTCATCCCCTATTTTTTCAAATAATTTATATAACATTGGGACTAATTGTTCTTTAAATGTTTGGTAGAATTCACATGTGAATCCATCTGGCCCTGGGGATTTTTTCCTGGGGAGATGATTAATAGCTTGTTCTATTTCTTTTTCTGAAATGGGACTATTTAAGCAATTTATCTCCTCCTCTGTTAATCTAGGGAGCCTATATTTTTGGAGGAAGTCATCCATTTCACTTAAATTATCAAATTTATTGGCATAAAGTTGGGCAAAGTAACTCCTTATTATTTCTCTAATTTCCTCTTCATTGGTGGAAAGATCCCCCTTTTCATTTGTAAGACTATCAATTTGATTTTCCTCTTTCTTTTTTTTGATCAAATTTACCAAAGGTTTATCTATTTTATTGGCTTTTTCATAAAACCAACTCTTGGTTTTATTTATTAATTCAATAGTTTTTTTTACTTTCAATATTATTGATTTCTCCTTTTAATTTTTATATTTCAAGTTTAATTTTTGGTTGGGGGTTTATAATTTGGTCTTTTTCTAGCCTTTTAAGTTGTAAGCCCAATTCGTTAATCTTCTCTTTCTCTATTTTCTTCAGATAAGCCTCTAAAGATATAAAATTTCCCCTTATTACTGCTTTAGCTGCATCCCAAAGATTTTGATATGATGTCTCATCATTGTCATTATCTTGGGTGAAATTGTTAATTGTTTCTATAATTTGCTCTTTCACCCAGTCATTCTTTACTTTTTGGTCTATTTACCCCTAACTTTTTACTGAATGTAGCTTTTATTGCATTGTGATCTGAGAAGAAGGCATTTATTATTTCTGCCTTCCTATATTTAATTTTGAGATCTTTATGTCCTAATATATGGTCTATTTTTGTATAGGATCCATGAACTGCTGAGAAGAAAGTATATTCCTTTCTATTGCCATTCAGTTTTCTCCAAAGGTCTATCATACCTAAAACTAGTGTTTTTTTTTAAAGTCCTACCCCAGTATAGGAACCAAGTCATAGATAAACATGTATCTATATATAAAATATCTATATAGATATTTTATTTTGTGGGAATCACTTCTCAAAAATGTTTATAGGGCAATGCTATGAGTCATTTATAAATGAGTTTTTAAAACATACTTCATATGTGGTTGAAGAAATAATTTCAAATTATGTAATAAAAATTACCAAACTATTAAAACTTTTTTTGCCACAAAAGTCTCATACCTGGGCATATTTCCCAGAGAGAAGAAATATTGAAAAAACTGCTCACTATGTACCAAAGGCTCAAATAAATATAAATAATAGCACTTTTGTGATGGCAAAACAAAACAAAACAAAACACACTTAGAAACAAAGTAAGTGCCTATTGATTAGGGGATACCTGTAAAGAAATTGTAATAGTATGGTGAATACTATTGTGCTACAAGAAGAAGGAATATAAGCAATTTAGAGAAACATGGGAAAAATATAAGGTGAAATGATCAGACTCAGGAGAATAATACATGTAATGTCTACAAGTGTAAACAAAATTAATACTGGAAGGCAACTAACCTGTAACTATTAGTAATGGCTAATCTTGTTGGTCCTGAATAATAGTTGATAAAACATATATGGTAGAGAGGTGAGGGGTTTTGCATATTTTGTTAACCTAAATAGCTATGTTATTTTGCTTGTTTATATATTTATTGTTACAACAGAGAATTCAATAGGAGAGGAGAGGCATACAGTATCAGGGAAATGGATAGCATAAAAACAAATGACATTTATAAAACTTAAAAACAAATAATGTTTTATAAAAATATGAATATAGATGAATAATTTTTAATCATAACAATAGCTATGCAAAACTAAAAGCAAGCATCATATAGAATAAGGTTATACTAAATACTTTCCCAATAAAAACAGGGGAAAAGCAAGGATGTTCATTCTTCCCATAATTATGCTAGGAATGCTAGCAAAAGTAATTTTGAAACGAGAAAGAAATTGAAGACATAAGAATACGCATAAATAAACACATATATATACATGAATATGCAATATATAATACATAATTTACATATATTCCAAAGCCATTTCTCAATAGACACAGCTTATCAAATGTTATGAACAAGCAGTTCTCAAAGGAATTATTGAAAATGATTAACTACCATATGAAAGAATGCTCCAAATCATTAATAATAAAAGTAATATAAATCAAAAGAAACCTGAGAAAGGTTTCACAACACACCCAATAAGTTGTCAAAGATGACAACTGGAATAGTCAGTATTGGGGAGATTATAAATGTTGGAGGAAGTTATAACAGTACTTGGTATTTTGGAAAGTAATTTGTAATTATGCATATAAAGTGAGTAAAATGTCTCTACCCTGTGACTTAGAGATTCCACTATTAGACTTATACCCCAAGGAGGTCATTTATAAGAAGAAAGTCCTTATATATAGCAATAAATTTTTAGCAGAACTTTTTGTGATAGCAAGAATTGGAAATAAAGTAGATGTCAATCAATTGAGAAATGATTAAACAAATTGTGGCACATTAATATCATGGAATATTACTATGCTGTAAAAAACTGATTAGGATGAATTATGGAGATGTATAGAAAGATAATTCATGAACTGATACAAAGTAAACAGTCAAAAATATATACCCATGACTATATTAACATAAATGGAAAGAACAATACCCACAAAACAGTCAGAAGTGAATATTGCAAAATAACAATGAAGCTGCATAGCCCCAAAGAAGAGAGAAGATGTCTCTTCCACCCCCATACCCTTTGCAGAAGTAGAAATTTCATGGACCTCTACATTATATGTATTTTCAGATCTTTTTTTGATGTATTTACTTGTTTTATGAATTTTTCTTTTCCTTATTTTTTTCTCTTTAAAAATATTTCTTGTTATATGGGATGGCTTTCTGAAAGTGAGGGAATGGTGAGGGAATGATACTGGGAAACATTCTTATAATATAAAAAGAAGCAATATAATTCATTTTAAAACAACATGTAGATATTCTTTAGGAAGAAAGAAAAATAAAGTTCAGATTTTTTTTTCAGAAAATGTGACATAATATATGAAAATGTAAATTTGCAAACTAATAAGTTAGAGGTTTGCTACTTGGATCTCAAGGGGATTCTTCACTCTACAAAAGGATGCACTGCAGGGTTCCTTTAAATAATGAGCTCCCCTAGCACATGGAAGTATTGCTTTACGGCTCATTAGTTACATGTCAAAGAGACCAAGTTGCCAAGAAACTTAAAATTGAAGTGTTTAGGGCCATTGCCAATTAAAGATCAGTCAGAGCCAATGTTGAAACATCTTTGAAATTATAGTGGAAGTGGGTGGTAAAATAAGATTCAGTTTACAAAAATTCAATTTAAACAACTTTTTTGGAGAGTGAACAATATAACGACATTGAGATACATCTTTAGTAAGAATAGGTAGCATTTATTTTATTTTTATCTACATATTATTTTTGGTGAGGCAATTTGGGATTAAGTGACTTGCCTAGGGGTACACCACTAGTAAGTGTTTAAGTGTCTGAAGACATATTTGAACTCAGGACCTTCTGATTTCAGAGCCAGTAGTCTATCCTCTGTGCCATCTAGCTGCCCTTGTAGTAATTATATAGAGATTTATGGTCCAAAAAATACTTTACAAATATTATCTCATTTGATGATCATTCTTAGGTTCTACTCTTATCCCCACTTTATAGATGAGACTACTAAGAGAGATCACATGCCTTGCCCAGGGTCACACATCTAATATGTGTGATCAGGACTGGAACTCAGTTCTTTCTCATTCAAAGTCCAGGATTCTGTCCATCCCACCATCCAGATGCCTAGGTTTTAAAAGTTGATTTTTCTTTGTGCTTATTATTATTTATAGATAAGAAACAAAATAGCACAGAGCCCAAATGTGACAGCTCCATTACTTTAGTCCAGGTGAGAAGTGATGACTGGAGCCATGTGAATGGAGAGGAGGAGGAACATGTCCAAAGCATGGAAGTAGAAATGATAAATTTTGGCAATTGATTATATATGTGGGAGAAATGAGGACTGAAGCCATCTTCTTTCTCCTTCAGTTACCATGAAAGTTTCTACTCTAGATCATAGAATAAGTGCAGTTATAGATAAAAGGATAGGAAGAGGCCAGGTAGTAAAGAGGCAAACAGGATTTTAGATTTCATACTGCAAGTTGTGAGGAGCCTTTTAAACCACTTTTGTGCTTATCTTCTCCACTGTCATATTATTCATACTAGAACCATTTGTGTGCCTTTCTTTCTCTAGTAGACAAAAAAGCTCCTTGAAAATTGGACCCCTATCTTGGTTCAATTTTATATCTTTTTTCCTTGCCAGGGATGGGAGTGAGGAAGCATTTTCCATAGTAATTACATGATAAATATTGGCTAAGTTGAATTGTAATCTGGTAGACAGACAGAAGGCTACATTTGGAATTCATTATTTCTTACTCTTAAATTAAAGAATGTGTCATATGTTTCATGGGATAATAAGAAATGAAGCTATAACCTGGCCATTTTTAAAAAAGTTACAAGTTTTAAAAGCATTTAAAAGGATTATAAACCAGGAAAAAATGCTACCATTTTTTTAATTTCCACAGTACTTTGTAATTTACAAAGTACTTTCCTCAAAATAGCCTGGTGAGGCATATAGTGCTAGGATTGTCATTCCCATTTTATAAAGAAGGAAATAGGCTTGGAGTGAGCAAGGGCCTTGCCTATGACCGTAAGTTGCCTGTTTTCAAAAGTTTTTTTGCTCATTTCATCACTAACATTTTTTTTTCAGATGGGAGGACCTGAATAGATTCTAGCATGTAGGATAACTCTGTCGAGATTTCCTAAGGCAGAATAAAAGACAAACATCTTGAAAGTCCTTAAGACCATGGTAGAGGAGCTACTTGAGGTCAGAAGATCTAAATTTGGATTAGATTAAATGTCTCTGCCATTTAACAGCTAAGAGTACAGTTATCACAACTTTCTCCATCTCAGTTTTGGTAGATCATAGGTTGGCATAAAAAATTAAATGAAAATTTGGGGGGAATTTCATGGAATCCATATGAAGGCCAGCAGATGATATAGAAAAGACTTAGAAAATCCAAAAATTCAAGTGTTTACTGAAAAATAAAACACTAACTGTGGGGCTAAGGATTTTGGTACTTAACCATACATTTTCCATATTTGTCATCTGATTATTTTGTATGTGTAAATGCTGCCTCCCAACCATAATGTAAGCTCAGCAGGGGAAGCGATTTAAACAATTATCCTATGAGGTAAGTGCTATTATTATCTGCATTTTAAAAATGGAGAAACTAAGGGTGAGAGAAGTTAAATATCTCATCTAACACAATATAGTTAGAGGGTCTTTAAATCAAGTTTTGGATTCAAGTATTCCTGAGTCCAAGTATGACCTCCATCTTCTACTATGCCCCTTAGCTACCTCTGAGTTTACATTCTTAGTGTATTAATGTGGAAAGAAGGTTGAATTCAGACTTGGGGATCTGGTTCTGATTCCTAGTTCAAACACATTTTCTATGTGGTTATGGAAAAGAGATTGAATGTCTCTGAACACGTATTGCTGTGAATCACTTATCAAAAATCTCCATGAAAGTTTAGTTTCACAGAATGACGAAATTTGAGAATCAGAGGGGACTTGATGACTATCTAGTCCAACTACCCTCTGCACCTCCATTACACAATGTCCAAAAAACAGTTTCTAGCCTCAGCTTGAAGCCCCATCGGAGAAGGAAATTTCATCTTTCTTAGAGTAGGCCAATTTAGGACAGCTCTAATGGTAAAGAAATTTCACTTGACATCAAACTTAAACTGGCTTCAACTGTTACCCATTCTGTCCTCTGAGCTCACACAGAACAATGCTTTCCCTCTCTTATATGACAGCCCTTCAAGTATTTGATGTCAGCTCTCAGGTACCTCCTGAGTCTTCTCTTTTGTAGGATGAACACATCCAGCTTATTTAACTGATCTTATGCCATGGACTCAAAACCCTCCACTTATCTGTTTGTCTTCCTCTCAATACTCTCCAGCTTATCAATATTCTTAAATTGTAGTGCTCTGAACTGAACACAATCTTCCAGCCTAACTTTAATGGGGCACAGTACATTGGGACTATGAGCACTTAGGTGGCTCAATGAATAGAGTGCCAGGCCTTGAATCAGGAAAACTTACATTCACTCAGACACTTAATATCTGTGTGACTCTGGGAAAGTCACTTAATTTTGTTTGCCTCAGTTTCCTCATTTGTCAAATGAGCTGGAGAAAGAAATGGTGAACCACTGCAATGGGACTATAATCTTTCTATTCTTGGGTATTCTGCCTCTTCTTAATGCTACCCAAAATTGACTTAACTTCATTGAATGCCAGATTATACTGTTGACTCATACTGAGTTTACAATCCATTGGACCATGCCTCCTTCTCCCCCAGCTAATCTTTTTTTCTTCTTTGAATAACTGCTTAGTATCTAGGAAGTTGATTTTGTGTGCCTAGTGAAAGATTTTTCATTCATTCTTGTGGAATTCCAGCTCATTAGATTCTTTCTCACTTGTCAAGATGATCCTGATTCTATACTTCAATGTGTTAATTTTCCCTCTCAGTTCTGGCCACTTAAAAATTTGCTGAACATCCCATCTCTGCCTTTATCTAAATCTTTGATCAAAATGTTAAAGAGCACAGAATCAAGCAGAGATCTTTGTGGTATTTCAGTGGATATCTCTTACCACACTGAGTTGACACCAATATTCTGCCACTATTTGAGTCTAACCCAAGTCTTAATGTAATTGCATGGATCTTCTAATTCTTATTTCAACATCTTTTCCATGAGAACAAAAACTTTGCTAAAAGGATGCTTTTAGAAAAACCTGGAAAGACTTGTATGAACTTATGTAAAGTGAAATAAGCAGAACCAGTAGCGCAAGGTATACAGTAACAGCAACATGGTAGAGTGATCAATTGTGTATGACTTGGCTATTTTCAGCAATATAATGATCTGAGACAACTCTGAAGGACTTTTGATTAAAAATGCTATCCATCTCCAGGGAAAGAAGTGATTAAAGTCTGAATATTGACCAAATCATTTTTAAAAAAAGCTTTCTTTTTGTTTTGTTTTTTTTTGGAGGGGAGGGGCTATATTTTCTCTTGCAATATGACTAATATGGAAACATGTTTTGCATAACTGTACATGTACAATCTATATCTAAATGCTTGTCATCTCAGAAGTAGGATCAGAGAAGAAGGAAAGGAGGGAAATAATTTGAAATTTAAATTTTAAAAAAATAAAAAAAAATTTTTACATGTAATCAGAAAAAATATAAAAATTTTAAAAAGAAATCTTGCTAACATCTAGATAAAATATTTTGCAACATTCTTTTCATCTGTCAAAAAAAGTGAGATTATTCTGGTTTCTTGATTAAGCATGATGACAATAATGATGAACTTCCTTTCTAGATATTTGTCAACCATCTTTTAAGTGATCACTTCCAGAATTTTCCTGAAAATTCAAGTCAAACTCATTGGTTTGTTCTTTTCCTTCTTTGGAAAATCCCTCTTCTCCAATCTTTCTGTGATCTATAAAATATCAATGAGAGTGTCTCAGCAATCACATCTGTCAGTTCTTTTAGCGCTCCAGAATACAATTCATTTGGATCAAGTAGCATGAAATGATAAAGGGAATCTTAGTACTCTCTTAACAATTTCTTTTGTCATCTTGGGCATTACCTTCCTGTTAGTCATTTTGTTATTGCCAGTGTAGAGGACATCTTACTTTGCTGAAAAAACAAAACCAAATAGCTAAAAGGCAGCTCTGCTTCAGTAGTGATCTTGGCCTGAATTAAAATGGTAACTTTACAATGGATAAGGAGGCATGAAGCAAGCAAAGATGCCTAAATTATAGTATTATTACACTCCTTCACTCCCATGTTCCTAAACTGGGAGTTAGCCTTAGAAGCTGTTTAATATTTATGGAAAGCCCACAACATGCTGGATGTGGTACAGAACATACACATGACAGCAGCTGTCTTCTCTTCCTTCAAGAGCCACCCACACTTGCAGCCAACATGTGCTGCTGGGGGAAGGTCTAGAGTCTGTTGGAGGGAATCGAAAATACTGGCTAACAAAGCAGTCGAGTTTGGGGATTAGGAACATGTGTACTGTAGCTTTCAGGTGCACTGAATTCCTCTGGGGGAAAATCCTACCAAAGACCTCTTTAGACTTATTTTTCCATTTCCCTCTTTCCACTTAATTGCTGCCCTTAAGCCAACAAGGGAGGGCTGTTGGTTGGGAGCTTTATTTAAGTCAAACCCTGACCAGACTTCCTATTTCCCCCCAAATGGTGCCGACCAAAAGAGTTACTGATCCAATTAGCAAAATACAATTGGAGAATGTTAAGAATTGGAAGAAAAAGACTTTATTGAGTTAAATATCTGCATTTTATAGAAGAGGCAGCTGAGGTCTGAAGAGACTCTTTGACAAGTTGATTTGCTGATGGTAATGAAGCTAAGCAGTGGCAGAACCTAAGTCTCCAGATTCCTACCCCAGTGCCCTTTCTATTATACCATATCGCCTCTCTTTTATTAATAAAAGTACACCACTGGTCTCATTATAGCAAGTCCCATTTATCTCAGGGAAACAATAACTTAACTAGAATAAAATGAATGCTAACTTCCTGCTGATCACCCCTGTGTTATTCTGTTTAATTTTTAACCAGGTTTTAAGAGCCATTGGAGAATCAGAGCGCTGGAAGGAACCCTGGGATTCTTTCTGCCTTTGAGCAGGGTGCTCTCACATGCCTGATTTTTTTTCGAGCTCTCAGTCTAAGTGCTGAACAGCTACAATTTCTAGAATACTCTGATAGTTGAAGAGGGGCATATAAAGTCAGAGGACATGCTCCTTGCCCTCAAAGAGTTTATAATCTAGGCATCTGTGAAATGGTTCTCCAGTGTGGGTATTACCTCAAGCAATAGGTATTTTCTCCTAAAATGCAGATTACAACTTTGGAGATATCCTTGGCTCTTTGCTTTCCCTCATCCTTCATATCCAATCATTGGCTGAGTCATATGGGTTCAGCCTGTACATTTCTCATATCCATCCTCTTCTCTCCACTCACATAAGATATCATCCTAATTCATATCTTCATCATTTCCATCTGGATTTTTGCAATAGCCTCCTAGCTCTCCCACTCCCATACCCCACATAAGTACCAAAGTGATTTTTTTTTCAAAGAATATAACTCTAACTATATCACTCTCTTGTTTGAGAAGTTTCAATAGCTCCCTATTGGTTCAGGGATAAAATATAAAATTTATCTTTGACATTTAAATCCCTTCACAATTTGGCTCTAGTCTGCTTTTCTAGCCTTATGACACATCATCCCTCTTTTTAGTCTTTACATTTCAGATAATCTGGTCTACTTTTTGGTCCTCATATAAACACGACATCCTATTTCCTGTCTCCATTCCTTTGCCCAGACTGTCCTTCAGGACTGGAATGCACTCTCTCCTCACCTCCTTTCTTTATAATCCTATTCTTCTCTCATTCATCATTTCTTTCCAAATTGTGGGAAGCATGCTATATCCATGTTCTGAAATCATGCCTTGTCACTAATCTGATTAGAGTTCAAAGTCTTTCAAAGTTCTTTTCCTTTATATTACTACAGTCATCAGATTCATTTTGCTGATTCTCACTGGGGTAGCCTTCAAATTCTTCTGACATCCTGAGGATGCCTAGGATATACAGAGGAAAAGCATCTTATATTACCCTTCTCTCACTTCATAATTCAAACTCATCTTTTTCTATCATTCATTTTTTTGGTGATGTCATGTACACCACTTCTCCTTTGATCACATCCTTTATAATTTATAATTTTATAATTCCTTGTTTGCAACACATTAGAACCTGCTCATATCCCCAAGTGCCTTTCCTCAGCTCTTTGGTTGAACCTCAGTTCAACCAAACTCAGTTTTTCAGAGTCTGTAGTATTCCATGCTTTGCATTAACACTGGAAAATGTTGCTATTAAAAAGATGGGCCTTCATTTCAAGGAGAGGTTCAGGGGCTTTCAAATAACTTTCAACAATATAGGGCAAAATAGAACCACTGAGTCTGCTCTTACTTACAGAGTCTCAGAGTGGATAGGGGACAAAGGTGACAGCAACCAAACTATCTATCAGGTTAAATAGAGGTAGAAATAAAAGCTTATCCATAGTGAAGAGGTCTAGAAGATTCAGTTGAACATTTCAAAGACCCAGAAGCAAAGGGCCTATGGGCTGGGGCTGGGCTAGGTGACAATGTATTCTCTCCTTCACATTCCTGCTGGATGAAATTCTACATACCTTTGAAGATCTGCTTCAATTTGTGTCAATTCAGCACACACTTATTAAATGCCTATTAGGAACCACATGCGCTGCACTATATACTAGGCAGTACAAAGATGAAAAATGGCATAATTCCTACTCTCAAGGAGCTTATGCATCCAAAGGAAAGATAGAACACATTCATCTCTATATACAACATATGCGATCCAGGACAAATCATTTAACCTCTCCTTGCTTCCAGGCATGAATCTAAGGCAACTCTATAGAGTAATAAATTGCTGAGCAGAAGTAAAACTGAATCAGAAGAGAATTTCCTTCTAACCTTAGGGAAATCACAGAGCCAGTTCATAAAAAACACTAACCTAATACACAGACAAGTATAACAGGAGGGACAGAATAATAAGAGCAAAACAGTCTAGATGAGATGTTGTAAGACAATGTGAGCTAAGACAGATAGGTAACTTTCTGTCCAAATTCTAGTAGGCCTAGTAGATAGAGTGTTGGACCTCAAGTCAAGAAGATCTGGACTCAAATCTAGTTTCAGAAATTTATTAGCTTTGGGACCATGGGCAAGTCACTTAAACTCTCTGTACCTTCTGTTCTTCATCTGTAAAATGGGAATAATAACACTTACTTTCCATGGTAATTTTCAGTATCAAATGAGATAATATTTGTAGAGATTGTCCTAAGATTTAAAAGGCTAAAGGGCTATCAAATTGTGCATATTCTTTGATCCAGTAGTGTCTCTCCTAAAGAGAGAATTTTTTTTAAAGGTTGAGGTCTACTCTTAGGGCAAAGGGGAGACTGTCTCAAGCTTTCTTTATGGGTGACAGCCACTTTAGATTGCTATGCAATCAGTGCTGTTGACTGATTTCAGGTGCTGGGTATGTATGGCCAGGTACCACGTTTTTCTGGGGTTCAGAGGCTCACTATTTGCATTTTGTATTTCGTTGGATGTCTCACAGCTAATCTGCTGATCCACTGGTTCATAACCAGAACAGAGTAGCCTAAGAGCCTCCCAGTAGATTCCCCCTGTGCATGGATGCCACAACACCCTGAGTCCCTACACTGTGCTCAGAAACCTTTCCCACATCTCCCTCTGCCAGATTGAAACAAACCTTTTCTGAAGTTCTTCTAAAGTATCTTCTGCTGGAAATTTGTTACGCTCCAAATATTTGTGGTTCTGCCACTCCAAAACCAGTTCAGAGGTTTGATCTGGTGTTGATCTGAGGGACACTAAAAGGAGCTCAGATAAAGACATGTCTACTCTCTACCATTTTGGCTCCATTCCCCTAAAGAGATCATAAAAAAGGGAAAAGGACTCACATTTGCAAAAATGTTTGTAGCATCCCTTTTTGGTAGTGATAAGTAACTAGAAACTGAATGAATGACCATAAGTTGGGGGATGGCTGAATAAGCTGTGTATGAATGTAGTGGAATATTATTGTTCTATAAGAAACAATCAGCAGGATGATTTCAGAAAGGCCTGGAGAGACTTACATGGACTGATGCTCGGTGAAGGGAGTAGAATCAAGAGATCATTGTACATGGCAACAACAAGATTATGTGATGATCAACTGTGACGGACTTGACTCTTTTCAACAATGAGGTGAGTCAGGCCAATTCCAATAGATTTGTAATGGAGAGAGCCATCTGCATTCAGAGAGAGGACTGTGGGAACTGAATATGGAACACAACAGTGTTTTTACCTTATTGTTGTCATTGTTTGCTTGTTTTTTTCTTTCTAATTTTTTCCCCCTTTGATCTGATTTTTCTTTTACAACATGATAACTTGCAAATATGTTTTGAAAAATTGTACATGTTTAACCTCCATTGGATTACTTGGTGTCTAGGAGAGGGAAGGGAAGGAGGGAGAAAAATTTGGAACACAAAATTTTGTAAGGATGAATGTTGAAAAATATTTTTGCATGTATTTTGAAAAATAAAAAGCCATTATTAAAAATAAAGTTCTTTAAGTGAAAAAAAAAAAAAAGACCTAAAGGGCTATGTGCTAAATGCTAACTATCATCATCATCATCACCAGCAGCAGCAGCAGCAGAATCATAATTTTTATATGTTCCACAAACCCTTCTCTTGTCTTTTTAGACAGAAGGGGATTCCTCCTGCCTTTGAAGTCTCATATTTGTAACTATTTTTTACATGGCATTTTGACATTTGAAAATTTCTTTTTAGTATGGTAGACATGTGCAGTTCTTCTATACATAACTCCACAATTATTATGCTGCACAAGAAAAAATCAGATCAAAAAGGAAAAGAATGAGAAAACTTAATTGCAAGCAAACAATGAAAAAAGAGTGAAAATACTATGTTGTGATCCACATTCAGTCCCCAAAGTCCTCTCTCTGGGTGCAGATAGCTCTTTTCATCACAAGATCATTGGAACTGGTCTGAGTCATCTTATTGTTGAAAAGAGGTATGTTCGTCAGAACTGATTATCATATAATCTTGCTGTTACCATGTACAGGTATATGCTCTACTCACTTCACTTGCATCAGTTCTTGTAAGACTTTTTAGGTCTCTCTGAAATCATCTTGTTGATCATTTCTTACAGAACAATAATATTCCATAACATTCATATACCATAAGTTATTTAGCCATTCTCTAACTGATGAGTATCTAATCAGTTTCCGGTTTCTTGCCACTACAAAAAGGGCTGTCATAAACATGCAAAATTCTTTACTTATATTTTCTTAGGATCATTCAATTAGAGTTGGAAGGAACCTTAGAGACCTTCTCTGATCTGGGCCCTCTGAAATTATTCTCTTTCATTTGGCAGAGGAGGAAACAGACCTAGTGTGATTAAATAACAAAGATCATTCCTAAAAAGGCTGGAATTCAAAGACAGAACCTCTGACAATAAATGCAAGTTTCTTCCCAATTCACTATCCTTGATTAAGCCTGATCACATTCTATGAGGTAGAAATTAGAAATATTATTAATTATTACCTTTCCCACTCCCATCCCTCCATTTTTCAGCTGAGGAAATTGGAGCACAGAGAGATTAGGCCATTAGGCTACCCCCAAGGTCACACAGTGTGTGTGTGGAGGTAAGGGGTCTATTTGCATGATTTTGCAATCCAGATTCA
Source organism: Sminthopsis crassicaudata (assembly GCF_048593235.1). Classification (NCBI taxonomy): domain Eukaryota; kingdom Metazoa; phylum Chordata; class Mammalia; order Dasyuromorphia; family Dasyuridae; genus Sminthopsis; species Sminthopsis crassicaudata. The sequence goes on along the minus strand of NC_133618.1, from coordinate 536,485,297 downwards.
TTACTCTGTCCACTGTGTCACATTCTACTTTATTTAATATTTATTTGTATATGTATAGTCTTTCTTACTGGACTGTACAAATTACACTACATTTAATATAACTGTTTTGTTATTGTTGTGGCTGTTTGTCCTTCATTCTTTTAAAAAAAATTTATTAAAGCTTTTTATTTACAAAACATATGCATGGGTAATTTTTCAACATTGACCCTTGCAAAACTTTCTATTCCAAAATTTTCCTTCCTTTCCCCCACTCCCTCCCCTATACGATAAGTAGTCTAATACTTATCAAATATGTTAAAATATATGTTAAATCCAATATACATATATACATACACACATATTTATACAGCTATCTTACTACACAAGAAAAATCAGATCAAAAAGGAAAAAAACCTGAGAAAGAAAACAGAATGCATGCAAACATCAACAGAAAGAGTGAAAATGCTATGTTGTGGTCCACACTTAGTTCCCACAGTCCTCTCTCTGGATGTAGATGGCTTTCTTCATCACTGAACAATTAGAACTGGTTTGAATCATCTCATTGTTGAAAAGAGCCATGTCCATTAGAAGTGCCCATCATATAGTCTTATTTTTTTCTGTGTACAATGATCTCCTGGTTCTGCTCATTTCACTTAGCATCAATTCAAGTCTCTCCAGACCTCTCTGAATTCATCCTATTGGTCATTTCTTACAAAATAATAACATTCCATAACATTCATATACCATAATTTATTCAGTCGTTCTCCAATTAATAGGTATCCACTCAGTTTCTGGTTTCTTGACACTACAAAAAGAGCTGCCACAAACATTCTTGCACATACAGGTCCATTTCCCTTCTCTAAGATCTCTTTGGGATATAAGCCCAGTAGAAACATTGCTCAGCCAAAGGGTATGCACAGTTTGATAACTTTTGGGACATAGTTCCAAATTGCTCTCCAGAATGGTTGGATCCATTCACAGGTCCACCAACAATGTATCAGTGTCCCAGTTTTCCCACATGTCTTCCAGCATTTGTCATTATCTTTTCCTGTCATCTTAGCCAATCTGAGAGGTATGTAGTGGTATCTCAGAGTTGTCTTAATTTGCATTTCTCTGATCAATAGTGATTTGGAGCACCTTTTCATGTGGCTACAAATAGTTTCAATTTCTTCATCTGAAAATTGTCTGTTCATATCCTTTGACCATTTATGAATTGGAGAATATCTTGAATTCTTATAAATTTGAGTTAATTCTCTATATATTTTGGAAATGAGACCTTTATCAGAACCTTTGAATGTAAAAATGTTTTCCCAGTTTTTTGCTTCCTTTCTAATCTTGTCTGCCTTAATTTTACTTGCACAAAAACTTTTTGACTTAATATAATCAAAATTATCTATTTTGTTATCAGTAATGATCTTTAGTTCTTCTTTGGTCACAAATTCCTTCCTCTTCCATAGATCTGAGAGGTAAACTATCCTATCCTCTTTTAATTTGTTTATAATCTCATTCTTTATGTCTATATCATGAACCCATTTTGACCTTATCTTGGTATACAGTGTTAGGTGTGGGTCAATGCCTAGTTTCTGCAATACTAGTTTCCAATTTTCCCAGCAGTTTTTGTCAAATAGTGAATTCTAATCCCAAAATCTGGGGTCTTTGCATTTGTCAAACACTGGATTATTATAATCATTGACTATTTTATCCTGTGAACCTAACCTATTCCTCTCATCAACTATTCTATTTCTTAGTCAGTACCAAATGGTTTTGATGACCACTGCTTTATGATACACTTTTAGATCTCGTACAGCTATGTCCTTCATTCTTGAAGTAAAGGTAGTGTATAAATTCCTATTATCTTTCCTTCACCTGATCATTCAGACTCTGCTTAAACATCTGCAATGCTGAGGAGTTCACTATCTCACAGGAACATTCTCCAAGACTGTTTTAGCTTTGGGTTCTTCATTCCTTTACATCTCAGGGGAGAAAAGGGTTGGTCCTTTACTGTAGTATATATTTCCATATAGGTACTCTATTTCAGTTATAATTCAGAAGTAGCCAAGACAACTAAAAGAGAAAAAAAAAACCCAGCAGGGGATAAAGGGAGACTGCCAGTTTGGAAGACTAACCAAAAACTTCAGTTAGATCTCTACTGGCAGAAAAAGTGGATAAATGAGACATTTCTGGGGCCAATTGAGGGGAAAGTGCCTCTAGTTAGAACTGAATCATCCAAATTGTGGCATTTATCCACGTTACTTTGCCAGCTTCATCTTTTTGTATTTCAGCCACAATGGTGTAGTGGGAAGGGCCCTAGGCTGTGCTTGAAATTTGGCTTATCATCTCTATCTCAAAAGGCAGTGGGGCATAATAGAAAGAAATTAGTCCTAGGAGACCTGCATTCAAGTTTTGCCTCTGATGTAAATTGACTGTGTGACCCTGAACAAATTTCTTACCCTCTCAGTGAGACAGGCATCTGTCCAAAACCTTAAATTGCAGTATAAGCCCAGAGTTTTCTTCCCTCCCCTCACTTCAAATTGCTTCTGTTTCATTCTTTCTTCCTTTGTTCCAGTCTTGGAGGATAAAAAGGCAGCCCTTCTTGCCAGCACCAAGTAATTGTACTTGAATCCTTGGATCTGTGTCCTGTGGGAATGTGATCTCTCTTTCTCCCTCATTTTCAACTTCCTTTCTACTGGCTCTTTCCATGCTATCTTTGAGACCGCCTTAAAAATCCTTTACTTGATCCTATCATCTTTTCAGTCTATCATCCTAAAATCTCCTCTCTTTTATAGCCAAAGTAGAAAATGCTGTCTACATTCAGGTACTTGCTATTTTCTCCATTTTCTCACCTCTCATTCTCCATCCTCACCTCACCCCATTAATCTATTGAATCAGCTTTCTCCAAGGACACCAATGATCTCTTAATTGATAAATCCAATGGTTTTGTCTAAATCCTTACCTTTGACCTCTCTAAGAGTTTGGCACTGTTGACTGGATACTTTGTTGCCTGAGTTTCAGTAGTAGTGTATTATGGAGATTTCTCCCTTCACCTGTCTGAGCAATCATTTTCAGTCTTCTTTGCAGGATCATCATCCATTTTCCACTCTCTGAGAATGTTTAGGTGAACAACTGGAATTCATCCTGGGTTCTTTGTCTTCCTCTCTCTGATCTTATCTCTTCCCATGAACTCAACTATCATTTCTGTGTAGATGACTCCCAAATATCTCTCTCTCTCTCTCTCTCTCTCTCTCTATATATATATATATATATATATATATATATATAAAACACAATTCAAGAATACTGCAAATCATGATGATCTCTCCAATACATTATCTGTGTTTCCAGCTGCTGCCCCCCACAATCTTTGAAGGGAGCAATCTCTGTAAAGAAAAGCCCTTTTATATCACCACCAATACCAATCACTGATGATCAAGTAATCCCAAATGTTCCAGGAATAGAAATGCCCAACCAGACCACTGTTCCTTTTTCCAATCCTCTGAACCATCATCAAGGAAGTACTTCTTTGAAGATGGGGTCAGCCATCCCCACCACTGCTGACAACTGCAACATATAAGATAGGCAAGTTAACAAGGAAGGCACTGCAGGAGAGACAGGAAGCAGCATGAATCAGGCAAATCAAAATACCATGACCTCCCCCTCCCTTTAGACTCTGAGACAGCCTAGAACCCAAAATCCTGGAAATAAGTGTCCCCATATCACCAATCCTGCCTACAGGCTGGTTTTTGCCCTATTATTCAAAGAAGCAACTCCTAAGGAGATGTGATCCAGCATATGCTTCTGTAGATGCTGACACCTTTAAGCCATCAACCACTCCTGGAAACTGCAGCTCCCGAAGGTGCAGAAAGTTCTTAACTGTTAGGGTTATATTTTCCTCTCCCTAACTAATGCTAATCTGTCCTTATTCATAGGCCTATCAGAGAAAATCTGGTAAATATATAATATCAATCTCACCTTTATTTTGAGGTCTTCATACTCCTCTGGCTACTATCTCATAGAAAGTAGTTGAAGCATAACAGAGCACCGGAGAGTTTAAATGAGTAGCAATCTTAAGCTTGCTCTTCTTTCACAACTCTACTCTTGGGTCTGCCACAAATTGACCCATAGTATATTTCTACCTTCTCTTCCGGACAAGGAACTGTTGTGCCTTCCTGGATATTAATTTTAATAATAATATCTCAGGGCTTAGCATTCTAAATATTGTGCCCCACGTCTGGTGCCATAATGCTGGAACTCTGTCTTCTCAAAAATCAGCTGGAGTCAGAATCACTAACCATCTTTATTCTTGATCTTTTACAGTCAAGGTTAGGGGGTTAGGCCTAGCTGCCTCACACATACCTTCCTCCCTCAAATGCCCGGAGAGACTGAGTCAGCTTCTGCGGCTCAATTCCTCTTCCTCTTCCTACTCCTCCCACACACATCACTTCCCCCTCTTTGTCCCACCAATCAAGTCAGCACAGAACAGCTGGGGAGGGTCAACCTTCAAACAAGTTAATAGGGAATTGGAAATTAGTCTCAGGTGCTTCATTATCCAAGTGCATTGCTCAGTTCTAGCCCTTTACACTCAACAAATTCCTTGGGATTTTCATATTGTTACAAAATGAGAAACAGAAATAATTTTTTTTGTTTTTTTGTTTTTGTGTTTATTTTTTTTGCTGAGGCAATTGGGATTAAGTGACTTGCCCAGGATCACATAGCTAGGGAGTGTTAAGTGTCTGAGATAAAATTTGAACTCAGGTCCTCCTGACTTCAGGGGAAATATATTTTTTAAAAAAATCAATGGAAACCTCTTTAAAGCTTGACCATTTGTTTTTCCTATGGTCCTTTCCCCTGAGGACCATGTGGTATTTCCTTTATTAGAATGTGAATTCCTTGAGCGCAGATTGTCTCTGATTTTAAGTTGTATTCCCAGCGCTCAACATAATGAGTGCACATAATAAACATTTAGTAAATGTTGTTTCCATCCATCCATTCCTCTAAGCCAACAATCTCAAACTAGAACTACTATTTATTTTAAGTTAATATTGCTAGCTTCCTTTCTCTAATATATAAATATTATAAATATTTATATATTTATATTATATTATTTTATTATATTATTTATATTATATTATTATTATATTATTTATATATTTATAATATATAAATATTATAAATATCTAATATATAAAGCTGTGACTTTTTAAGGTCTTCTCAATCCACTTACATGTTTCTCTGAAAAAAGGGGAGAGGGGCCACAAGAATTTAATTTGTGGGTGAATTATAGAAGCCCTAAGCCTCAGAAGAGCACTGGCTTTGAAAACCCTGGTTAGCCTATTCTTTAAGGCCTGGCCCAAGTCCTACTTCATTTATGAATTCTTCATGGACTTCTCCACTTCACAATCTGGATTCTTTCCTTTTAGTCTTTCTCTCTTCTGAAATCTCTCTGTACCTACTGTATGAGTTGTACTACTAATACTTTAATAATAAATAAGTTGAAGATCTGTGATTTTCTAGGTGGGGGAATTCCTTACACCTATGCAATTAGCAAGTCACCTATAATTTAGTAGCTAGTTTTAGAGAGTTGCCTGAGTTTCAAAGAAGTGAACTCATTTGCATATGGTTTTAGAGCTAGTAAGTGCTAGAAATATGACTTGAGAAATAATGGAGTAAAATAAGCAGAACCAAAAGAATATTATATATAATATACAGTAATATTGTTTAAAGAATAGATGTGAATGACTTAGCTATTTTGAGTTCTATGAATATTCAAATCAACTACAAAGGACCTAAGAAGAAAGATGCTATTCTCCAGAGAAAGAATTGATTTATGGAACTATTTATTGTATTGGGGATAAGGGGTGTATATGTGTGTGTTGTGCTGCTCTTGTCTAGTGTAGAGTTAGGAAGGAGGGAGGGAAATAATTTGGAACTCAAATGTAGCCCCCCAAAATTAAAATAAATATTAAAAAAAGAAAATATGAGTTGAATCCAGTTTTTAATACTAATATTATATACTACTAATAATATCAGCATCTCATTCAATAGCATCTTATCTAATGCCATCCTTTTCTTCATTGTACAAAAGAGTACTTTATTATATCAATGTAAAATTCTGTCTTGTTCCTCATTTCTTAAGTCTTGCCTCATCACCTAGATTATAGTTGCTCCTTGTGGGCACAGGTTGGATCTTCAGTTTTGATATGATAGATAGATGCCCAAGGCTACAGCACATGAATTGCATTCAATAACTATGAGATATACTCAAAACATACTTGGAATTTGCCTTTTACACAGGAGCTCAAAAATGTTTATTAAATTAAATTGGAATAAAATGGTATAATCCAATCCAATAGGTACGTATTAAGTATCTGCTGTGTACTTTATATTAATGAGGATAGAAAGATAAAACAAACTAATAATTCCTGCCCTTGCTTTTTACAAGGGATAAAACTTAGAAACAGATGGGTAGATAAATCATTATTTTAGAAGTAGAGACTTTTAAGATTAGAGAAATCTAACCTTTAGAAAGTGATACAGTGAAATGGGTCATTAGAAAGCCAGGAATTCTAAGAAGTAGAGGTGAGGAATGCATTCCTTAGCCTGTATAAAGGCAAAGCCACAAGAAATAGAACACTAAATTCAACGAATAAGTACATCTTCTCTTTTCTTTTGATGAGTTTCTATTTCTGTAGTTTTACAGAATTGACATTATTTCAAGGAAATAAGCAAAAATTCTAGCTCATAAAGATCACATTGCCATGATTGTTAGAGATAATTCAGAGGCTATTGATGTAACTAAGTCATGTTTGTGGATCATTCAAGTTCACAATGAAACAAAATCAATTGCACCAAAGTACAAAGGAAGGTGTGGTTAAAAAATTCAGACTGACAGAATATTGCTATAAAAAATAACCTTATTGGTTTATCTTCTAATATTCCTACATGGGAGGATGGTACTTGTTAACTCATAAGAACTTTCTCATTATTATGGCAATTAGAATGAGTATATATAGAAAGAGTCAGTTGAATATGAAAAGATAATATCTTAAAAAAATAAAATTAAGGGATGAGAGAAGGATGTATTGGGAGAAAAGGAAAGGAAGAAATGGAATGGTGTAAATTATTTGCCATAAAAGAGACAAGAAAAAGCTTTTACAGTGGAGGGGAAAAGGGGAGAGGGAATGAGTGAGCCTTATTCTCATCAGAATTGGCTCAAAAAGGAAATAACATGCAAATCCAATATGAGTATAGAGATGTATTTTACCCCATAAGGAAGTGGCAGGAGAAGGGGATATGAGGAGAAAGTGAAGGGAGGGCATATTGGGAAAGGGGGAGGGTAGTCAGAAGCAAAACATTTTAGAGGAGGGGCAAGATGAAAGGAAAGAGATTTAATATAGAGGAAGGAAATACAGTTAGCACTAGTAATTTGAAAAGAATTTTGAAGCAAGTTTCTCTGATGAAGATCTCATTTTTCAATTTTATAGGATATGGAGTCAAATTTATAAAAAAATAAGAATCATTCCCCAACTGATAAATGATCAAAAGATATGTATTATACTCAAAGGGCTTTAAAATCATGCATATTCTTTGACCTAATAATACCATTACTAGGCCTCTACACCAAAGAGTTTTTTTTTTTTTTAAAGAAAAGGACTTATATGTTCAAAAGTATTTATAGCAGATCTTTTTTCAAGGCAAAGAATTAGAAATTGAAGGCATGCCCATCATTTGGGAAATGGCTGAATAAATTGTGATTTGTAATCTTAGGATGGAATATTACTGTTCTATAGGAAATGATGAGCAGGATATTCTCAGAAAAAATCTGAAAAGTCCTCCATGAACTGAAGCAAAGTAAAATGTACTGTGACCAAAGCAGTAGCAATGTTGTGGGATGATCAATTGTGAATGACTTTGCTATTCTGGAGCTCCAAGATGTAAGATGATGGTATCAAGAGAACAATTACAAGTCTTGGCATAGGGAAAGGTCATCTCTTTATTATGGAAAATAGCAAAGACAGAAAGACTTGGGGATGATATTGAAGGGTTTGGAAGCCTGGGATATGAGAGAAGAAGAAACTCATGATGGATGACATTTAATTTGAAAAGAGCTCTAAATTTCAAGTCATAGAACCTTCATTAAAATTCTATTTCTGCCATTTTTAATTTGTATGATCTTGGAAAATCACTTATTTTCTTTGGGTCTCAGTTTTCTCATAACTGAAAAGAAAATGTTAGACCAGAATCAGAAGTTGGCAAATTACTGTCTAAGAACCAAATGTAGCTTGAACTCCATTAAAAACAAAAAAATTATAAGTTTTTAATGATAGAACATATGCATGGGTAATTTTTTATAACACTATCCCTTGTACTCACTTCTGTTCCAACTTTTCCCTTCCCTCCCTCCACCCCCTTCCCTAGATGGTAGGTAGTCTTATACAAATTAAACATGTTAAAGTATATTCTAGATACAATATATGTTGTGCAGAACCACACAGTTCTTATTGCACAAGAAGAATTGGATTCAGAAGGTAAAAATAGCCTGGGAAGAAAAACAAAAATGCAAGTAGTCCACATTTCTTTCCCCGTGTTCCTTCTCTGGGTATAGCTGATTCTGTCTATCATTGATCAACTGGAACTGAATTAGATCTTGTCTTTGTTGAAGATATCCACTTCCACCAGAATACATCCTCATATAATATTGTTGTTGAAGTGTATAATGATCTCCTAATTCCGCTCATTTCACTCAGCATCAATTCATGTAAGTCTCTCCAAGCCTCTCTGTATTCATCCTGCTGGTTATTTCTTACAGAACAATAATATTCCATAACATTCATATACCACAATTTACCCAACCATTCTCCAATTGATGGGCATCCATTCATTTTCCAGTTTCTAGACACTACAAAAAGGGCTGCCACAAACATTTTGGCACATATAGGTCCCTTTCCCTTCTTTAGTATTTCTTTGGGATATAAGCCCAGTAGTAACATTGCTGGATCAAAGGGTATGCACAGTTTTATAACTTTTTGGGCATAATTCCAAATTGCTCTCCAGAATGGTTGGATTCATTCACAACTCCACCAACAATGCATCAGTATCCCAGTTTTCCCACATCCCCTCCAACATTCATCATTATTTGTTCCTGTTATTTTAGCCAATCTGACAGGTGTAGGTATCTCAGAGTTGTCTTAATTTGCATTTCTCTAATCAGTAGTGATTTGGAACATCCTTTCATATGAGTAGAAATAGTTTCAATTTCATCATCTGAAAATTGTCTGTTCATATCCTTTGACCATTTATCAATTGAAGAATGGCTTGGTTTCTTATAAATTAGAGTCAATTCTCTATATATTTTGGAAATGAGGCCTTTATAAGAACCTTTAATTGTAAAAATGTTTTCCCAGTGTATTGCTTCCCTTGTAATCTTGTTTGCATTAGTTTTATTTGTACAAAGGCCTTTTAATTTGATATAATCAAAATTTTCTATTTTGTGATCAATAATGACCTTTAGTTTGTTTTTGTTCACAAAATCCTTCCTCCTCCACAAGTCTGAGAGGTAAACTATCCTATATTCCTCTAATTTATTTATAATCTCTTGAACTCCATTTTTTGTATAGCCTGCAAGTTAAGAATAGTTTTTACATTTTGAAATAGAATAAATTTTTTTAGATGTCATTATATATACATATATATATATATATATATATATATATATATATATATATATATATATATTTCCATATCTAATAGTGTTTATTTACCAGATATTTGCACGGGTAATTTCACAACAATGACAATTGCCATTTGTTCCAATTTTTCCCCTCCTTCCTGCCCCCCTGCCTAGATGGCAGGTTGACCAATACATGTTAAATATGTTAGAGTATAAATTAAATACAATATATGTATACATGTGAATAAGAAATTTAAAATTTCATATTAGAATTTTAAGCTCACTCAGATCTAACAGGCCTGAGCTTCCAAATTATGGGAACTTGACTGTTCCATGAACTCTGTATATTTTTGACACTAGATACTAGGAACTAGCCATTCCTAGAGATGTTTATGCTCCAGAGAGGAGTGGCTCCCTCCCTGAGCATAGACAATTAATAAAGAACTGTCAAGATACAGATGATATGGAACGAGTCAACTAGTGAAGCCCTCCCATACCCCACACCTGCACAGATGTATGTTCCAAACCCTTATATAATTTTTTGGCAAAAATCCTTCTTTGTCTAAAGACATATAAAAAGTCAGTGTCCCATATTATGACCGAGTCTCATCTGTGGGGAGGACGCTTCGCCTGGAAAAATCTTTACACAATTCAAGTTGATTGAGGCTGAAATGGGACTCCCAGCCATTTGAGTTTTTGAGGTCCCTTGAATTGGTGATGTATTCTCTTCCTCTATCTGCTATAATTGTCATATTGTTAATTGTTATTATTTCTATTTGTTTTGTTGTGTAAGTCTAAATTGTCTATACCTTGCCTTATCTAATTAAAATATTTTTCTTTCCTTTCACTTTTCAATTTCGTGTGTGTGGAGCGTTATTTATACAGGCGAATCCGAACTTTCCTTTAATATCACAGAACAACATGACCAAACAGTTGTTTTGCTGAACAAAAAGAATCGGACTTTGAAATAGTGTACATTTAGCCTGTGAAGGAAATCCAAAATGCAGGCGGACAAAATTAGAGGGATTGGAAATTCTTTGTAGTGGTTCATAGTCATCTCCCAGGGTTCTTTTGCTGAGTGTAGCTGGTTCAGTTCATTACTGCTCTATTGGAACTGATTTGGTTCATCTCATTGTTGGAGAGGGTCACGTTCATCAGAATTGATCATCATACAGTATTGTTGTTGAAGTATATAATGATCTCCTGGTCCTGCTCATTTCACTCAGCATCAGTTCATGTAAGTCTCTCCAGGCCTTTCTGAAATCATCCTGTTGGTCATTTCTTACAGAACAATAATATTCCATATTATTCATACACCACAATTTATTCAGCCAATCTCCAATTGATGGGCATCCACGTACTTTCCAGTTTCTGGCCACCACAAAGAGGGCTGCCACAAACATTCTTGCACATACAGGTCCCTTTCCCTTCTTTAAGATCTCTTTGGGATACAAACCCAGTAGCAATGCTGCTGGATCAGAGGGTATGCACAGTTTGATAACTTTTTGGGCATAATTCCAAATTGCTCTCCAGAATGGTTGGATTCATTCACAACTCCACCAACAATGCATCAGTATCCCAGTTTTCCCACATCCCCTCCAACATTCATCATTATTTGTTCCTGTTATTTTAGCCAATCTGACAGGTGTAGGTATCTCAGAGTTGTCTTAATTTGCATTTCTCTAATCAGTAGTGATTTGGAACATCCTTTCATATGAGTAGAAATAGTTTCAATTTCATCATCTGAAAATTGTCTGTTCATATCCTTTGACCATTTATCAATTGAAGAATGGCTTGGTTTCTTATAAATTAGAGTCAATTCTCTATATATTTTGGAAATGAGGCCTTTATAAGAACCTTTAATTGTAAAAATGTTTTCCCAGTGTATTGCTTCCCTTGTAATCTTGTTTGCATTAGTTTTATTTGTACAAAGGCCTTTTAATTTGATATAATCAAAATTTTCTATTTTGTGATCAATAATGACCTTTAGTTTGTTTTTGTTCACAAAATCCTTCCTCCTCCACAAGTCTGAGAGGTAAACTATCCTATATTCCTCTAATTTATTTATAATCTCTTGAACTCCATTTTTTGTATAGCCTGCAAGTTAAGAATAGTTTTTACATTTTGAAATAGAATAAATTTTTTTAGATGTCATTATATATACATATATATATATATATATATATATATATATATATATATATATATTTCCATATCTAATAGTGTTTATTTACCAGATATTTGCACGGGTAATTTCACAACAATGACAATTGCCATTTGTTCCAATTTTTCCCCTCCTTCCTGCCCCCCTGCCTAGATGGCAGGTTGACCAATACATGTTAAATATGTTAGAGTATAAATTAAATACAATATATGTATACATGTGAATAAGAAATTTAAAATTTCATATTAGAATTTTAAGCTCACTCAGATCTAACAGGCCTGAGCTTCCAAATTATGGGAACTTGACTGTTCCATGAACTCTGTATATTTTTGACACTAGATACTAGGAACTAGCCATTCCTAGAGATGTTTATGCTCCAGAGAGGAGTGGCTCCCTCCCTGAGCATAGACAATTAATAAAGAACTGTCAAGATACAGATGATATGGAACGAGTCAACTAGTGAAGCCCTCCCATACCCCACACCTGCACAGATGTATGTTCCAAACCCTTATATAATTTTTTGGCAAAAATCCTTCTTTGTCTAAAGACATATAAAAAGTCAGTGTCCCATATTATGACCGAGTCTCATCTGTGGGGAGGACGCTTCGCCTGGAAAAATCTTTACACAATTCAAGTTGATTGAGGCTGAAATGGGACTCCCAGCCATTTGAGTTCCCTTGAATTGGTGATGTATTCTCTTCCTCTATCTGCTATAATTGTCATATTGTTAATTGTTATTATTTCTATTTGTTTTGTTGTGTAAGTCTAAATTGTCTATACCTTGCCTTATCTAATTAAAATATTTTTCTTTCCTTTCACTTTTCAATTTCGTGTGTGTGGAGCGTTATTTATACAGGCGAATCCGAACTTTCCTTTAATATCACAGAACAACATGACCAAACAGTTGTTTTGCTGAACAAAAAGAATCGGACTTTGAAATAGTGTACATTTAGCCTGTGAAGGAAATCCAAAATGCAGGCGGACAAAATTAGAGGGATTGGAAATTCTTTGTAGTGGTTCATAGTCATCTCCCAGGGTTCTTTTGCTGAGTGTAGCTGGTTCAGTTCATTACTGCTCTATTGGAACTGATTTGGTTCATCTCATTGTTGGAGAGGGTCACGTTCATCAGAATTGATCATCATACAGTATTGTTGTTGAAGTATATAATGATCTCCTGGTCCTGCTCATTTCACTCAGCATCAGTTCATGTAAGTCTCTCCAGGCCTTTCTGAAATCATCCTGTTGGTCATTTCTTACAGAACAATAATATTCCATATTATTCATACACCACAATTTATTCAGCCAATCTCCAATTGATGGGCATCCACGTACTTTCCAGTTTCTGGCCACCACAAAGAGGGCTGCCACAAACATTCTTGCACATACAGGTCCCTTTCCCTTCTTTAAGATCTCTTTGGGATACAAACCCAGTAGCAATGCTGCTGGATCAGAGGGTATGCACAGTTTGATAACTTTTTGAGCATAGTTCCAAATTGCTCTCCAGAATGGCTGGATATATTCGCAGTTCCACCAACAATGCATCAGTATCCCAGTTTTCCCACATCCCCTCCAACATTCATCATTATTTGTTCCTGTTATTTTAGCCAATCTGACAGGTGTAGGTATCTCAGAGTTGTCTTAATTTGCATTTCTCTAATCAGTAGTGATTTGGAACATCCTTTCATATGAGTAGAAATAGTTTCAATTTCATCATCTGAAAATTGTCTGTTCATATCCTTTGACCATTTATCAATTGAAGAATGGCTTGGTTTCTTATAAATTAGAGTCAATTCTCTATATATTTTGGAAATGAGGCCTTTATAAGAACCTTTAATTGTAAAAATGTTTTCCCAGTGTATTGCTTCCCTTGTAATCTTGTTTGCATTAGTTTTATTTGTACAAAGGCCTTTTAATTTGATATAATCAAAATTTTCTATTTTGTGATCAATAATGACCTTTAGTTTGTTTTTGTTCACAAAATCCTTCCTCCTCCACAAGTCTGAGAGGTAAACTATCCTATATTCCTCTAATTTATTTATAATCTCTTGAACTCCATTTTTTGTATAGCCTGCAAGTTAAGAATAGTTTTTACATTTTGAAATAGAATAAATTTTTTTAGATGTCATTATATATACATATATATATATATATATATATATATATATATATATATATATATATATATTTCCATATCTAATAGTGTTTATTTACCAGATATTTGCACGGGTAATTTCACAACAATGACAATTGCCATTTGTTCCAATTTTTCCCCTCCTTCCTGCCCCCCTGCCTAGATGGCAGGTTGACCAATACATGTTAAATATGTTAGAGTATAAATTAAATACAATATATGTATACATGTGAATAAGAAATTTAAAATTTCATATTAGAATTTTAAGCTCACTCAGATCTAACAGGCCTGAGCTTCCAAATTATGGGAACTTGACTGTTCCATGAACTCTGTATATTTTTGACACTAGATACTAGGAACTAGCCATTCCTAGAGATGTTTATGCTCCAGAGAGGAGTGGCTCCCTCCCTGAGCATAGACAATTAATAAAGAACTGTCAAGATACAGATGATATGGAACGAGTCAACTAGTGAAGCCCTCCCATACCCCACACCTGCACAGATGTATGTTCCAAACCCTTATATAATTTTTTGGCAAAAATCCTTCTTTGTCTAAAGACATATAAAAAGTCAGTGTCCCATATTATGACCGAGTCTCATCTGTGGGGAGGACGCTTCGCCTGGAAAAATCTTTACACAATTCAAGTTGATTGAGGCTGAAATGGGACTCCCAGCCATTTGAGTTCCCTTGAATTGGTGATGTATTCTCTTCCTCTATCTGCTATAATTGTCATATTGTTAATTGTTATTATTTCTATTTGTTTTGTTGTGTAAGTCTAAATTGTCTATACCTTGCCTTATCTAATTAAAATATTTTTCTTTCCTTTCACTTTTCAATTTCGTGTGTGTGGAGCGTTATTTATACAGGCGAATCCGAACTTTCCTTTAATATCACAGAACAACATGACCAAACAGTTGTTTTGCTGAACAAAAAGAATCGGACTTTGAAATAGTGTACATTTAGCCTGTGAAGGAAATCCAAAATGCAGGCGGACAAAATTAGAGGGATTGGAAATTCTTTGTAGTGGTTCATAGTCATCTCCCAGGGTTCTTTTGCTGAGTGTAGCTGGTTCAGTTCATTACTGCTCTATTGGAACTGATTTGGTTCATCTCATTGTTGGAGAGGGTCACGTTCATCAGAATTGATCATCATACAGTATTGTTGTTGAAGTATATAATGATCTCCTGGTCCTGCTCATTTCACTCAGCATCAGTTCATGTAAGTCTCTCCAGGCCTTTCTGAAATCATCCTGTTGGTCATTTCTTACAGAACAATAATATTCCATATTATTCATACACCACAATTTATTCAGCCAATCTCCAATTGATGGGCATCCACGTACTTTCCAGTTTCTGGCCACCACAAAGAGGGCTGCCACAAACATTCTTGCACATACAGGTCCCTTTCCCTTCTTTAAGATCTCTTTGGGATACAAACCCAGTAGCAATGCTGCTGGATCAGAGGGTATGCACAGTTTGATAACTTTTTGAGCATAGTTCCAAATTGCTCTCCAGAATGGCTGGATATATTCGCAGTTCCACCAACAATGTATCAGTGTCCCTGTTTTCCCACATCCTCTCCAATATTCTGCATTACCTTTCCCTGTCACTCTAGCCAATCTGACAGATGTGTAGTGGTATCTCAGAGTTGCCTTAATTTCCATTAGAATAAAATTTTAATTTAAAATGTAAACACCAGTCTTAGGCACACAAAAACATGAATTTAGACCCAGGTTGTAGTTTTCCAATTCCTGGCCTAGATATGACCCTATAAATAATGGTCTAAGCAGATGAAAAAAAACATCCGAAGCATAGAGGCCTAAAAGCAGGGGAGATAATGTAGAGTATACTTTGTCTGAAAGAGCAATGTACACATGAAAAAATGAGCATGTAAACAGAAAAAGGCTGTTGCCAGATTGAATTCATACCTTAATCAGGAGGTAATAGGGAGCCACTGAAGATTTTTGCAGAAGGAGATGGCATGATAGCAAATGTGCATAGGGCTTTACTAAAGAGTTTTTTAAAAGCAAGGAATTTGTATCTTATCAAGGAAACAGTAGCAATGCCAGAATAATTTGGATGAAAGCATAGATAGCAAGCTTATTAAATCTGCAGATGACATAACGCTGAGGAGGATAGCTAACACATTTTATGACAAATCCAAAAAGATCTTGACAGGCCAAGTCTAAAAAGAGGAAACTTAATAGGGATGGAAGTGTAGGGCCCATGTCCCACCCACACAAAGCTTCAGAAATGAGTACAGCCAAGTACAATGCACATGGCTATGCAACTAATGGAGGAAGCCCAAGGCAGGAAAACTTAAAAGAGATGACTTGGAATGTATGGAGTAAGACCCAGAAAAAGATGAGATTTGTCTGTACTTGTTGATGCTTTCTTTCTCTGTGACTGATTTTGTGGGACTGCAATATCCAGGCAGTGTGCATTTTGGAGGGGAACAACTTCTTTGGACCCATCTGGAATATGTAAAGAGAGAAGCAAAATAAATGCAAGTTTCCATGATGTTGTGCATTGGGAAATGGATGTGTGGCTGTTGAATAGCTAAACTGATGGGGGTGAACCTTGAAACTGTGTCCCCTTTAATTTTTAAAAGAAGGGAGATTCGAGGTCTCAGGCTTTCCCCTTTGAAAAGTATACCTTCCCAGACAAGCCCTTCCCAAGTTACGTGGCTTAATTCAATTGGAGATCTTAGTCAAATCACCCTCCATTGAAACTGAGATCTTTTGGGAGTAGCCCAGATGCCCATCAGGAAGTTCCCAAATTCTGGGAAAAGCCTTCAGACTCTCAGTTAAGTGATTTTATTCAATTGGAAATCTCTGTCTGATAGCCCCAGGCCAACATTTGCCCGTATAACCAGGGGTTTGGTTAACACACCTTTGCCAAATTCCTTATTAGGAATTTCCCTGCTAAGAAAGCCTCCTTCTTACTGAATAATAAAAATCCTTTTTTGCCACAGATTTTGGGGTTGCCAATTCTTTCTCATTGGACCTACACCTCCAAGCAGAAGGGATCTCTCCCCCTATTCTCAAACCTTAAAAAAATCATGATGGATACAGTGCTATTCAGGCAATACATGCTATATTCAGGAGACATCAGTGAGAGTTCCAAGGTCTTGTATCACATTAATGAACATAAATCTATTGTGAAAAGGTTATAAATGAAAAAAGGCCTGGGCCAATGTGCTTGTTGATTCCCTATTAGTTAGGATGAGTACATCAGGGGTGATCTTTCATTCATTTCTACTACTCTGGATAGTTTCTACATAAATATGCCTTCATAAGCTTTTAGAGAAGTTCAAGAGGTGGGGGCCAAGCCATGATCTGGTTGATGGCAACAATAAACCATGCACTGGATGGATGAAAAGATAGAAGCCATTCATATAAAGACAGGGCCAAGGAATGAGTAATACTCTGTCATCCAAAGAAAGGCACTGAAAATTTCAGTTATCCCACAAGTATCCTATGGCATTAAGTGGTACACATGAAAGACTAAGTACTTGATCAATAGCCACAAACTTAGGATCTTGACAATTCTATAAGAATGCTGAGGAGTAGATTCTTGTTAATGTACAGGAGAGTTTCATCTTACCAGGCACACCCTCCATTCTAGCAAGGGCAAATAGATCTCTTTTCTATCTCACATATTATATTCATTCTTGCTTCTGCCTTTCCTCATGCTGTGCTTCTCATTACTACCCTTCTCATTTCATCTTCAAATCCTACCATCTTGCCTGTCTGCATTGATTTCTCTATGATCGTTCTGCTTTATAATACGGCATCTGACAATGCCAGAGTTAGCTCAGTGTTTGGGAGACTCCAAAGGAAAGTATAGAAGAAAAGAGATTTTAACTGCCTACTAAGCTGAAGGTCTGCAGAGCCAGTAACTGACCTCACTGCTGTATGCCTGTGAAACCCAGAAAGTGTACCTGCAGGAGACCAAGAGATTGAATTGCTTTCATTTGAATTGTCTTAGGAAGATTCTAAAGATTGCCTGGCAAAATTTTTGTTAAAGCATTAAGGACCATGTTTCTTATTGATCTTTGTATCTCCCCCAGTAAATAGTACCCACTACAGTTCTGCATATTGTAAGTATTTAATTATTTAATGAACTGAATTGGGCTGGATTGTTGGACATTGTAACATATATAGAACCTGTCAACATATACAGCTTAATATTTGGACTAGGCTTTAGAGATCTTGTAGGCAACTAGGTGCCATAATGGATAGAGTGCTCAACTTTGAATCAGTAAAATCTTAGTTCAAATTTAAATTCAGATGCTTCTTAACTGTATGACTCTAGGAAACCACTTAATTTCTGTTTGCCTGAATTTCCTCAACTGTAAAAGGGAGAAACAAAAGCACCTATCTCCCAGGGTCATTTGTGAGGATCAAATGGAATAATAATTGTAAACCACTTAGATGATTTTATAAAAATGTTAGCTGCTGCAACTGCTCCTCCTCCTCCTAGTATATTCCTGATGACAATGATAGAGTAGGACATGGTATTTAGATGTCATGAGTAAGGCTTAAAAATTGTGTTCCTTTTGTGTCACTTTCTACCATGAGTTCCTACTGTCATATTCACAGCAGTTCTTAGAATTTCTTCAAAAACAAGTAACTACATGCCACATAGAATTTTCTGGCACTAAAAAAATGCATATTTGCAAAAAATATTTCAGTGCTTTCTGCTTTAATTTATATTACAGGTAGCTTGCTATCTTGCCAATCTAGTGCCAGTTTTGATCCAATACAATCTCCTCAATTTTTAAATGAGTCTCAGAGAGATGAAGTGATTTGACCAACATCAAACTGAGCCTGGATATAGCTCTTCTGGTTTATGTTCTGAAGCTTTTTCTCTTATACTCTTCTTTCTTTTCCTGGCTCTGACTCTTATTCTTTGGTCTTATCCACTGGGTTTCAGCTGCCTTTTCACACTGGAAGTTCCTTCATTCCTGTGGGCTTCTCACTCTAGAACATTCTTCTGTCTCTTCTTTCTTTGCTGATTTCTCCTGTAATCTCCATTTTGAAGAATGACCCAGCCATTCTTTATACCTCTCTTACATATGATTTGACTTTTGACTTTGCTGCTAAGTTCACATGGAAGTACTTCTATCACCAACTTTTGAGTTGCCTTTTATATGTTGTCTTTGTCCATTAAAATATAAACTACATTTGAAGGAAGGGACTGTCTTTCTTTTTGTTTTTATTTCTATACTCAGCATTTAGCTGTGCCTGGCACTTAGTAATATTTGTATATACATGTTGACTTAGTTTGTCTCAGAGTCATAAATTTCAAAAATTGGAGAGGCCTCAGGGGCCACCTAGTCTAAACTATATTTGAACAAGAATCACTTTTTCTTGGCAAGTGATTGGTGTCCATTTGAAGATCTTCAGGTAGGAGGAATACCTTCTGTTCTAGTGGTATTTATTCAATTTTTGGGTAACTTTAGTGTCTGAGAAGTTTTGTTTTATATCAAGCCTAAATATAAAACTTTCCACTTTCTAATCATTCCTCATTTTGTCCTATGGGACTAAGCTGAACACATCTAAAGCTTATGGCCTTCTCTTTTTGAAACCTTTCAACTACCTTTACTTTGGAGGAACATTTAGACATTGGTAGTTCTACCAACAAATGTATCCAGCTTTTCTTATATTTGGAAATGACTAAAGAATATTAAGACCTGGGTCACAATGAAAACAGGAAGAAATACCATACTGCTATGTGCATTTCTGTGCATTTTATTTGTTCCAACAGT
Source organism: Sminthopsis crassicaudata (assembly GCF_048593235.1). Taxonomy (NCBI): domain Eukaryota; kingdom Metazoa; phylum Chordata; class Mammalia; order Dasyuromorphia; family Dasyuridae; genus Sminthopsis; species Sminthopsis crassicaudata. The sequence continues at coordinate 536,465,584 of NC_133618.1, read as the reverse complement.
TGCTACTTCATTTAGATGTGAATGATTATCCAGGCTAGCAGTAGCACAACATTTTCTCATCTCTCTCTATATCTATTTGGAATAATTTGAGGAAGAAGGAAGTAACAGTAGTAGAATTGACAGGAGTCCCGTGGAAGAGGAGAGATGAATGGAAATTAAACATCTGTCAAGGAAATCTCATTTTCATCCTCAAATTCTGCTCTCCAGCCCAGCCCACTTCAACAATTTCCTCCCAATATCTACTAGGCTTGAGGGCCTTAATTTCTATCTCCTTACCTCTTTTTTATATCCTCAGATTCCCAGAAATACTGCTTCTCATGCGCCAGGCTAGAGAATATTGATGTCACCTATCCCACTACCTATCAGATCAGCTGTCAGAAAAGAAGTATCTAAACTCACACTATTGGGGATATGTGTTTCTAGCATTCCAAGACAGAAATGTGATTATATACAGAAACATTGATGATGGTTGTAAATACAGTACTGTAGATTCACTGATCTTATTCAACCTTGCTCCTGAGTTGGTTTGCATGGTTACCATAGGCATTTGGGGCTGCAATGGATCTCCTCACCTCAGCTCTTCCTAGCTTCTTTGATTAAGTTTTGTTAAATGAAGTCCTCAGGATGCTTTGAAGAAGATCTAGGCTCCTGATTACAGGCATATGAGAGCAATTAAAAAGAATTTTCGGATTATAACTCAGTAATTTAGACTAAGAAAAAATTCAAGATACAAACATTTTTCAGGGCTTCTCTGGATAGATGACTCAGTGTGACTGTCTGGAGTTTACATCACAAAAGAGCCAGAGATAACACTGGGGTTTTTAACTGAAGAGCTACTAAATTCCTTTCCCTATAGGAAAAATGCAATAGAATCTATCAGATCTTAGCACACAATAGCAACATTAATAGAAAATGCCCAGCTAACAGCTCCAGAGAGCTGTTCAGTCAGGATGAAAAACAGAGAGAAATTCAGCATCTCTGCCACATTCTAGAGGAAAAAGTTGCCCCAGCCACTAGTACTTGCCTGCTACACATATAGAATATGTGTGCACTTCTTGCATGTTTCCTATGAGAGTGAACTTTGTGCATGTTTTCTAGTTACATACACTCTCCAAGTTTGAACTCTTCTTACTGATGATATGCAAACTTGTGAGAGAATGCACTTTGTATAGAGAAGAGGTATCTACCATTCCTTATGTTGGTTCATTTCCCTAATCTGCACTCATACTACACCCAGGAGGATAGCTGCTACCACTAAATTTGTAGTTCTAGAAGTAACCAGGTGAGTGACTACTCCAGCTACTGAAGCTATTGAGCCCCCACTGACATTCCCATTAACAAATCAGTCAGCTAACTCAATTAACTCTTAACAAAACTGTTTACTCAAAAGGAAAAGCAAGAACAATAACTATCTAACATCTTACCCATAAAACCAGAGCACATTCTCACCAGTGTGCTCAGGACCAATGGAGGAGATTGGGAACAAACTCAAATTACCCATGATAGTGAAAGACATATGACCAGAGTAACCCGTACCTTTGGAACTGAGGCTCTCAATGGCCTTTCTCATTCTAGAGAATTTTCTTCACTAAGTTCAGCAATGGTTAGGGTATTTATTTGTGTTGAATTGGTCTGTGGCTAAACTCTGCTGTTAAATAGTTGTGCTTTTACTCTCTTATAACAAAGATGTTTAAATGTGGATCAGATCCTATAATGGGATTGTGTAACTGAATGTGGGGATCATGAAACATTTGGCAGCAGTAAAAGGTATCAACTATTCTGCCAAATTTTAATTTTTTAGGTAAAAATAAATAACTACATCCATTTCATTAATATTACAATCTTATTTCTCCTTCAATATATAGTAAAAATTATATATATATATACCAAAGAATTATTTTAAATTTCTTTGTCATTTATTATCAGTGAATCTTTGACTGGTATACCTATTTTATATACCTATATGCCCAAGATCACATAAAAATTTCTCTGATAGAAAGGGGTCATGAGTGGAAAAAAGTTGAAGAAGACTTATACTATAAGATCAGGTTATTCTATGACTTTATTAGCCTGTCTGAATGCAAAACTGGTGCTAATCTGTGGGTAGATTAGAAAGAGAGAGTTCTACTGCAAGAGTGCTGCACAACTGGGCCAGATTATTCTGCTGCTGAGCTGGATTACCTCTGTCCTGGGCTGGACTGGTCATTTCTCTTGCTAGAGTGCTGGAGTACAACATTTTCTGGTTTTGGTAGTAGAGTGGAACTTCTTTTTTTCAAAAAAGCAGAGACCATTAGATCAAGGTTACTTTCTTAGTATTTTTCATATTTGAATTTCACTTTTTTTTGTTTTGTTTTGTTTTGTTTTGTTTTGTTTTTTGCCTTTGTCTCTTTTAATCAATAATTTTTTCAGAAAACGAACCCTTGTGTATATGTTTTGTATTTACTTGTGTGCCTAATGTATCTCACATGGTAAATTGTAAACTTATTAAGGGCAAGAATTGTTTTATTTTTGTTTTTTCTTTTACTCCTACTACTAAACACAATATTTTCCACATAATAGCTACTTAATAAATGTTAAATTAAATTGTATGGAGTAGAATCTTTTTGTCACTTATTTTGCTACATTATTTAAATGGAATTTTTTTTTTTACTTTGAACTAGCATGTGCTTTAGTCTAATCTAGTTATTACAGTCTGATCTGGTTATTACAAACACATTGATGATAGTGCAAAAGCTAAGATTTTTAAGTGAATACTATTACATAAAGTACTTGAGATCTGGAGGCCCATGTGTAAAGGGGCTCTGGGTAATACCTTTTTTATTATAAGTTATATAGACTTTTGGGGGCTCAACTGAAGGCCTAAATATCATTTCACTATTGTTTTTGTTGGGTTCCAATAGGCTTTGGATTGGTATGTGTGTGTGAGTGAATATATGTGTGCGTGCATAATAAACAAGGGAGAAGAATGTTGTTCTTTGGATTTCTTGATCATTATTCAGTTTGGTGCTCTTTTTTTTTTTTTAATCTTTCTGAGACTATATGTGGGAAAGATAAGTTCTTGTATGAACTTTTGAAGCCTGGTTCTTATTCTTTCATATAGAATGCTAGACTATCACTAATTTGCATAGTTTTTCTATTCTATTGTTTATGTGGAGGTGGGGAGAGAACTTCATTTTTTATTAGAGCTTTTTATTTACCGAGCATATGCATGGGTAATTTTGCCAACATTTACACTTGCATAACCTTTTGTTGCAAATTTTCCCCTTTTTCCCCTCATCCCTTCCCCTATCTGGCAGGTAGTCCAATACATGTTACATTTGTTGAAATACATGTTAAATCCAATATGTGCATACATATTTATATAATTATCTGGTTGTACAAGAAAAATTAGATCAAGAAGAAAGAAAAAGAAAAACTGGAAAAAAATGCAAACAAATAACAACAGAGTGAGAAATCTATGTTGTGTTCTACCCTCTATTCTCATGGTTCTCTTCATCACTGCACAAGTGGAACTGGTTTGAATCATCTCAATGTTGAAAGGAGTCACATCCATCAGAATTGATCATCATATAGTCTTGTTGTTCCCATGTATGATGATCTCCTGGTTCTGCTCATTTCACATTGTATCAGTTCATATAGGTCTCTCCAAGCCTCTCTAAAATCATCCTCCTGGGCGTTTTTTACAGAACAATAATATTCCATAGCATTCATATACCACAATTTATTCAGCCATTCTCCAATTGAGGGGCATCCACTTAGTTTCCAGTTTCTGGCCACTACAAAGAGGGCTGCCACAAACATTCCCTTCTTTAAGATCTCTTTGGAATATAAGCCCAGTAGTAACACTGCTAGGTCAAAGTATTCACAGTTTGGCAAATTTTTGAGCATAGTTCCAAATTGCTCTCCAGAATGGCTGGATGTATTCACAATTACACCAACAAAGTATCAGTGTCCCTCCAACATTCTGCATTATTTTACCCTGTCATCTTAGCTAATCTGACAGGTGTGTAATGGTATCTCAGAGTTGTCTTAATTTGCATTTCTCTCATCAACAGTGATTTGGAACACCTTTTCATGTGGCTACAAATAGTTTCAATTTCTTCATTTGAAAATTTTCTGTTCATATCCTTTGACCATTTATCAGTTGGAGAATGGCTTGAACTATTATAAATTCGAGTCAATTCTCTATATATTTTAGAAATGAGGCCTTTATCAGATCCTTTGGATGTAAAAATGTTTTCCTAGTTTATTGTTCCCTTCTAATCCTGTCTGCATTAATTTTGTTTGTACAAAACCTTTTTAATTTAACATAATCAAAATTATCTATTTTGTGATCAGTAATGATCTCTAGTTCTTCTTTGGTCACAAATTCCTTCCTCTTCCACAAATCTAAGAGATAAACTATCCTATGTTCTTTTAATTTGTTTATAGTATCATTCTTTATGTCTAGATCATGAACCCATTTCAACCTTATCTTGTATATGGTGTTAGGTGTGGGCCTATGCCTACTTACTGCCATATCAGTTTCCAATTTTCCCAGCAGTTTTTGTCAAATAGTGAATTCTTATCCCAAAAAGTGAGGCTTTTCAGTTTGCCAAATACTAGATTGTTATAGTCATTGGTTATTTTGTTTTGTGAGCCTAACTTATTCCACTGATCAACTAGTCTATTTCTTTGCCAGTACCAAATGGTTTTGATGATCTCTGTTTTATAATATAATTTTAGATCTCACACAGCTAGGCCAACTTCATTTGCTTTTTTCTTCATTAATTCTTGGAAATTCTTGACCTTTTGTTCTTCCAGATGAATTTTGTTGCTATTTTTTCTAGTTCAGTAAAATAGTTTCTTGGGAGTTTGATTGGTATAATACTAAATAAATAAGTTTGTTTAGATAGTATTGTCATCTTTATTATATTCGCTTGACCTATCCAAGAGCACTTAGTATTTTTCCAATTAGTTAGATCTGACTTTATTTGTGTGGAAAATGTTTTATAGTTTCGTTCATATGGTTTCTGACTTTTCCTTGGCAGATAGACTCCCAAATATTTTATATTATCAGCAGTTACTTTAAATGGAATTTCTCTTTGTATCTCTAACTGTTGGAATTTTTTAGTGATATATAAGAATGCTGATGATTTATGTGGGTTTATTTTGTATCCTGCAACTTTGCTAAAGTTGTGGATTATTTCTAATAGCTTTTTAGTAGAATCTCTGGGACTCTAAGTATATCATCATATCATCTGCAAAGAGCGATAATTTAGTTTCTTCATTTCCTACTCTAATAACTTTAATCTCTTCCTTAGCTATTATTGCCAAAGCTAGCATTTCTAATACAATATTGAATAGTAATGGTGATGGTGGGAAACTTTGTTTCACTCCTGATTTTATTGGAATGGTTCCAATTTATCCCCATTTTTATGATGCTTAGTGATGGTTTTAAATAGGTGATACTATTTTAAGGGAAAGTCCATTTATTCCTATGTTCTCAAGTGTTTTTAATAGGAATGAATGGTAGATTTTATCAAATGCTTTTTCTGCATCTATTGAGATGATCATATGGTTTTTGTTAATTTAGGTTATTGATATAGTCAATTATGCTAATAGTTTTCCTAATATTGAACTAGCCCTGCATTCCTGGTATAAATCCTACTTGGTCATAGTGTATTATCCTGGGGATGATTTTCTGTAATCTTTTTGCTAATATTTTATTTAAGATTTTAGCATTAATATTCATTAGGGAGATTGGTCTATAATTTTCTTTCTCTGTTTTCTACCTACCTGGTTTAGGTATCAGTACCATATTTCTGTCATAAAAGGAATTTTGTAGAAGTCCTTTATTTCCTATTTTTTCAAATAGTTTATATGGCATTGGAGTTAATTGTTCTTTAAATATTTGGTATAATTCACGTGTAAATCTATCTGGTCCTGGGAATTTTTCCTAGGGAAATGATTAATAACTTGTTCTATTTCTTTTTCTAAAATGTGACTATTTAAGTAATTTTTTCCTCTTCTGTTACTCTGGGAAGCCTTTATTTTTGAAGGCAGTCATCTATTTCACTTGGTTATCAAATTTATTGGCATAAAGTTGGGCAAAGTAACTCCTAATTATTGCTCTAATTTCCTCTTCATTGGTGGAAAGTTCTCCCTTTTCATTTTTAAGACTAACAATTTGATTTTCCTCTTTCTTTTTTCTAATCAGATTTACCATAGGTTTATCTATTTTGTTGGTTTAACCAACTCTTAGTTTTATTTATTAAGACTCTTAGTTTTATTTATTAATTCAATAGTTTTTTTGCTTTCAATTTTATCAATTTCTCCTTTTAATTTTAGAATTTCAAGTTTAGTATTTGATTGGGGGGTTTTAATTTGGTCTTTTTTTTTTTTTAGCTTTTTAAGTTGCAAGGCCAATTCACTGATCTTCTCTTACTCTATTTTATTCAAGTAAGCCTCTAAAGATATAAAATTTCCCCTTATTACCACCTTAGATACATCCAACAAATTTTGGTATGATGTCTCGTTGTCATTATCTTGAATGAAATTTTTAATAAAATTATAAATCTATGATTTGCTCTTTTATCCATTCATTCTTTAGGATGAGATTATTTAGTTTCCAATTATTTTTTGGTCTATTTACCCCTACCTTTTTGTTTAATGTAGTTTTTATTGCATCGTGATCTGAAAAGGATGCATTTGCTATTTCTGCCTTTCTGTATTTAATTTTAGGTCTTTATGTCCTAATATATGGTTAATTTTTTTTATAAGTTCCATAAACTGCTGAGAAGAAAGTGTACTCCTTTCTGTCTCCATTCAGTTTTCTCCAAAGATCTATCATACCTAACTTTTCTAGTGTTCTCTTTACCTCTAACTACTTTCTGTTTCGTGGTTTGATTTATCTAATTCTGAAAGTACAAGGTTGAGATCTCCCCCTATTATAGTTTTGTTGTCTATTTCTTCTTGCAATTCTCTTAACTTCTCCTTTAGGAATTTAGATGCTATACCACTTGATGTATATATGATGCATATAGTATTGAGATAGTATTGATATTGCTTCATTGTCTATGCCACCTTTTAGTAAGATATAGTTTACTTCCTTATCTCTTTTAATTAGATCAATTTTTGCTTTTGCTTGATCTGAGTTAAGAATGGCTACCCCTGCTTTTTTGACTTCACTTGAAGCATAATAGATTCTGCTCCAGCCTTTTACCTTTACTCTGTATGTATCACCCTGCTTTAAATGTGTTTCCTGTAAACAACATATTGTAGGATTCTGGCTTTTGATCCAGTCTGCTATCTGCCTCCGCTTTATGGGAGAGTTCATCCCATTCACATTTATGGTTAAAACTACTAATTCTGTATTTCCTGCCATCTTATTATCTCCAGATTATGCTTTTCTTTTTATTTCCCCTTTTATCCCACTCCCAATCATTAAACTTGTGGCACCACTTACTTCACATAACTCTCCCTCTTTAGAATCCCTCCTAGTCCCTTTGAGTTCTTTCCCCTTTCTTATACCTTTCTCTTATTACTCTTTTCCTTTTCCCTTTTCTTCTCCCACTTTTTATGAGGTGAGAGAAGTTTCTCTGTAAACCAAATACGTCTAATATTTTTTCTTTAAGCCAAATGTGATGCGAGTAAGATTCATACAATGTTCCTCTTCCTCCCTAAATTCCCTCAGATATTATAGGTTTCCTTTGCCTTTTTGTGGGATGTATTTTCCCTCTTTTTATCTCTTTTCCCTTTTTATGATACTATCCCCTTCCACTTCTATTTCCCTTTTTTTGTATTATAACAGTTAAATCAAATTATACATGTGCTCTTTATATATACCTACTACAGAAATACAGTTCTCAAGAGTTCTTTTTATCTTTTATGCTTCTCTTGAGTCCTATATTTAGAGGTCAATTTTTTTGTTTATCTCTGTTTTTTTCATTAGGAATAAATGGAATTTGGGGGTGGAGCCAAGATGGCAGAGAAGATACACGTGAATTTCTAAGCTCCCTTCTTCCCTCAATACCAACTAGTTAAATCAGCCTCAAAAATAACTTTGGACTGATAAAAACCACAAGGATTAGAAGCACAACTTACCAGCCAAAGAGAATCTGGAATTTTGACAGAAAATATCGGTTCCAAGGGAAGGAAAAAAAAGACCAGCACAGACAGGGTTGGACTAGGGGCTAGCACATTGTGCCAAATGGGCTGGGGAGAACTCTGGGATCAGAGAAGCCACTGAGAGAGGAATCTGGCATGAACTGATAGCTCTTCTCTGCTTGTAAAACAGCAGATCAGAAGAGAAATCAAAGCCACTTTAAAATATAAAGCCAGAAAATATAATCACCCCAAACTGGAAGTGACCTAACACCGATGTCGGCAGGGCTGTGCAGCCCCCTTCTGCTGTCCAGGGCTTTTCCTTGGGGCAGTTAAAAACTTGAATAGGGAGGGACACAGCCTGGGGCAGCCTCTAATCTAAATAGTGCAGGGCTCAGCCTGAGGCAGTGGAATTCTCGCAGTAGCAAAACTCCAGCAGCAGCGGAACTCCCACAGCAGTGGAACTTCCACAGCAGGGATTGTGCTTCCTGGGCAGAGACTTCCGGTTTGAGCCCAGTGGCTTTTCGCATCAGCTGCTAATATCCACAACTTCACAGGAGGCTTTGGCTGGGATTTGTGACACTTTTACTGTTCAGCCTCAAACCTCAGGGCAGTCACTAGGCCACACAGCAAGGTTCCTCACTGGGCACTCCTCACAACGTAGCCATGCTAACCACCTCTGAGTCATTTCCAGGAGGGGAGGGGAACTCTCTCCCAGAGCTCTCTCTTAGCCCAGTCACAGCATTGCTGCATCCTATCCCCGGTCTGGGAGGAAGCTGGTAAATTTCCTACCCAAGGGCAAACGCCCACAGAGTCTTAACAATGAGTACGGAATTGAAGAGAATGATTGACACCTTCTATACAGAGGAAACAGTGGGTATCCAACCCTGAGGAGGCTAACAGCAGACAGTGTCCAGATAACACCCTAAAGGGGAATGATACTTGCCCCCCCGCCCGATCACATAACTCTCTCCTAAAAGAGACTATTAAAAAGTTAAGAGAGTTTGAAGAAAAATGAGGAAAGGAAAGAGAAGGTATGATAGAGAATAACAACGTCCTGAAATTTGAGTTGGAAAAAATAAAGAATTCACAGGAGATGAAAGGAAACAAAATTTGTGAACTGGAAAAGGTTAAAAAATCACAGGAAAAGTAGGATTTCTGAATTGGAAAAGATAAAAAAATTCCCAAGAATTTTTCACACAAACACACACACACACACATACACACACACAAATAATTATTGAAATGGAAAAAAATTCAACAGAGCAAAATAATTCATTTAAAAACTCAATTGGACATATACAAAAAGAACTAAAAAGGTGAATGAAGAAAATAACTCATTAAAAATCAGGACTGAACAAAGAGAAATGAATAATTCACTGAGAAACCAAGAATCAGTCAAACAAAACAAAAAAAAAATGAAAAGCTGGAGAATAACGTCAAACATTTACTGGGAAAATCTATAGACCTGGAAAATAGCTCTAGGAGAGATAATCTGAGGATAATTGGACTTCTTGAAAATTATGATGAAAAAAAGAGCCTAGATTCTATTTTACAGGAAATCATCAAAGAGAACTATCCAGAGATAATAGAAACAGAAGGGAAAATAGGCCTTGAAAGAATTCATTGAACACCTTCTGAAAAAGACCCTAAAAAAAGAACTCCACGGAACATTGTGGCTAAGCTGCAGAACTACCAAACTAAGGAAGAAATATTGCAAGCAGTTAGGAAAAAACAATTCAAATACCAAGGTGCCACAATAAGGGTCATTCAAGATCTGGCTGCCTCTACATTAAAGGATTGAAGGGCCTGGAACCTGATATTCCGAAAGGCAAAAGAACTAGGATTGAAACCAAGAATAAATTACCCAGCTAAGTTTAGCATTTTCTTCCATGGAAGAAGATGGACATTTAATGAAACAGAGGAATTCCATTTGTTTCTAAGAAAAAAACCAGACTTAAAAAAATTTTTGATCTACATCCACAAAACTCAAGAGAAGCAGAAAAAGGTAAAAAGAACTCTTGAGAACTGTATCTCTGTTGTAAATATACAGAAAGTCCACATGGATAATTTGATTTTACTGATATAACATAAAAAAAGGGAAGTAGTAAAGGGAAGGGGATAGTATCAGAAAAAGGGAAAGAAGACATAAAAAGAGGGAAACTACATCCCAGGAAGAGGCATAGAAAATCTACCACATCTGAAAGAATTTAGAGAGGGGGAGAAACATTGTGTGAATCTTACTCTCATCAGAGTAGGCTCAAAAAGTAAATAATTGATATATTTGTTTTTCAGAGAATTCTCTCTCACCTCATTATAAGGGGGGAGAGGAAAAGGGAAAAGGAAAAGAGGAATAAGGGAAGGGTACAAGAAAGGGGAAGGGACTTAAAAGGAGGGGGGAGGGATAATAAAAAGGGAGAGCTGTGTGTCACAAGTGGGGTCCATAAATTCAATACCAAGGAAGGAGTTTGGGGGGGCAAGGGGAAAAAAAAGCATAATCAGGGGATAATATGATGGCAGGAAATACAGAATTAGTAATTTTAATTGTAAATGTGAATGGGATGAACTCTCCTATTAAACGGAGGTGGATAGCAGACTGGATCAAAAGTCAGAACCCTACAGTATGTTGTTTACAGGAAACACATTTAAAGCAGGGAGATACATGCAGAGTAAAGGTAAAAAGTTGGAGCAGAATCTATTATGCTTTAGGTGAAGCCAAAAAAGCAGGGTTAGCCATATTTATCTCAGATCAAGCAAAATCAGAAATTGATCTAATTAAAAGAGATAAGGAAGGAAACTATATCCTGCTAAAAGGTAGCATAGATAATGAAACCATATCAATACTAAACATATATGCACCAAGTGGTATAGCATCTAACTTCCTAAAGAAGTTAAGAGAGTTGCAAGATAGCAAAACTATAATAGTGGGAGATCTCAACCTTGTACTCTCAGAATTAGATAAATCAAACCACAAAACGAATAAGAAAGAAATTAAAGAGGTAAATAGAACATTTTTAAAAACTAGGTATGATAGATCCCTGGAGAAAACTGAATGGTGATAGAAAGGAGTATACTTTCTTCTCAGCATTTCATGGAACCTATACAAAAACTGACCATATATTGGGACATAAAGATCTCATAATTAAATGCAAGAAGGCAGAAATAGTAAATGCCTTCTTCTCAGATCACAATGCAATAAACAACAAGAAGTTAGGGGAAAATAGACCAAAAAGTAATTGGAAACTAAATAATCTCATCTTAAAGAATGACTGGGTGAAACAGCAAATTATAGATACAATTAATAATTTCACTCAAGATAATGACAATGATGAGACATCATACCAAAATTTGTGGGATGTAGCCAAAGAGGTAATAAGGGGAATTTTTATATCTTTAGAGGCTTACTTGAATAAAATAGAGAAAGAGAAGAACAATGAATTGGGCATGCAACTTAAAAAGCTAGAAAAAGACCAAATTAAAAAATCCCAACCAAAAACTAAACTTGAAATTCTAAAATTAAAAGAAGAAATCAATAATATTGAAAGTTAAAAAAAAGTATTGAATTAATAAATAAAATTAAGAGTTGGTTTTATGAAAAAGCCAATAAAATAGATAAACCTTTGGTAAATCTGATCAGAAAAAGGAAAGAGGAAAATCAAATTGTTAGTCTTAAAAATGAAAAGGGGTATCTTTCTACCAATGAAGAGGAAATTAGAGAAATAATGAGTTACTTTGCCCAACTTTATGCCAATAATTTGATAACTTAAGTGAAATGGATGACTACCTCCAAAAATATAGGCTTCCTAGATTAACAGAGGAGGAGGTAAACTGCTTAAATAGTCCCATTTCAGAAAAAAAAATAGAACAAGCTATTAATCATCTCCACAGGAAAAAATCCCCAGGACCAGATGGATTTACATGTGAATTCTACCAAACATTTAAAGAACAATTAGCCCCAATATTATATAAACTATTTGAAAAAATAGGGGATGAAGGAGTCCTACCAAACTCCTTTTATGACACAGACATGGTACTGACACTAAACCAGGTAGGTTGAAAACTGAGAAAGAAAACTATAGACCAATCTCCTTAATGAATATTGATGCTAAAATATTAAATAAGATATTAGCAAAAAGACCTCAGAAAATCATTCCCACGATAATATACTATGATCAAGTAGGATTTATACCAGGAATGCAGGGCTGATTTAATATTAGGGAAACTATTAGTGTAATTGACCATATTAATAATCAAATTAATAAAAACTATATGATCATCTCAATAGATGCAGAAAAAGCATTTGATAAAATCCAACATCCATTCCTACTAAAAACACTTGAGAGTATAGGAATAAATGGACTATTCCTTAAAATAGTCAGGAGCATATATTTAAGATCATCAGTAAGCATAATATGTAATGGAGATAAACTGGAACCTTTCCCAGTAAGATCAGGAGTGAAACAAAATTTCCCACTATCACACATTACTATTCAATATTGTATTAGAAATTCTAGCCTCGGCAATAAGAGTCAAGAAAGAGATTAAAGGAATAAGAGTAGGTAATGAGGAAATCAAACTGTCTCTCTTTGCAGATGATATGATGGTATACTTAGAGAACCCCAGAGATTCTAATAAAAAGTTATTATAAATAATTCACAATTTTAGCAAAGTTGCTGGATACAAAATAAATCCACATAAATCCTCAGCATTTTTATACATCACCAACAAAATGCAACCGCAAGAGATACAAAGAAAAATTCCATTCAAAATAACTGTTGATAGTATAAAATATTTGGGAATCCATCTACCAAAGAAAAGTCAGGAATTATATGAGCAAAATTACAAAACACTTGCCACAAAAATAAAGTCAGATTTAAATAATTGGAAAGACATTCAGTGCTCGTGTATAGGCTGAGCGAATATAATAAAGATGACAATAATCCCCAAACTAATCTGTTTATTTAGTGCTATACCAATCAGACTCCCAAAAAACTATTTTAATGACCTAGAAAAAAGAACAACAAAATTCATATGGAAGAATAAAAGGTCAAGAATTTCAAGGGAATTAATGAAAAAAAAAAGTCAGATGAAGGTGGTCTAGCTGTACCTGATCTAAAGCTATATTATAAAGCAGCAGTCACCAAAACCATTTGGCATTGGCTAAGAAATAGACTAGTCGATCAGTGGAACAGATTAGGTACACAGGACAAAATAGGGTACAAGTAACTATAGCAATCTAGTGTTTGACAAACCCAAAGATAACAACATTTGGGATAAGAATTCATTATTTGAAAAAACTGTTGGGAAAACTGGAAATTAGTATGGCAGAAATTAGATATGGACCCACACTTAACACCATATACCAAGATAAGATCAAAATGGGTCCATGATTTAGGCATAAAGAATGAGATCATAAATAGATTAGAGGAACAGACGATAGTCTACCTCTTAGACCTGTGGAGGAGGAAGGAATTTATGATCAAAGGAGAACTAGAAATCATTATTGATCACAAAATAGAAGATTTTGATTACATCAAATTAAAAAGCTTTTGTACAAACAAAACTAATGCAAACAAGTTTAGAAGGGAAGTAACAAATTGGGAAAATATTTTTACAGTTAAAGGTTCTGATAAAGGTCTCATTTCCAAAACATATAGAGAACTGACTCTAATTTATAAGAAATCAAACCATTCTCCAATTGATAAATGGTCAGAGGATATGAACAGACAATTTTTAGAGGATGAAATTGAAACTATATCCACTCATATGAAAGAGTGTTCCAAATCACTATTGATCAGAGAAATACAAATTAAGACAACTCTGAGATACCACTATACACCTGTCAGATTGGCTAAGATAATAGGAAAAAATGATGAGTGTTGGAGAGGATGTGGGAAAACTGGGACACTGATGCATTGTTGGTGGAGTTGTGAAAGAATACAGCCATTCTGGAGAGCATTTTGAAACTATGCCCAAAAAGTTATCAAACTGTGCATACCCTTTGATCCAGCAGTGCTACTAATGGGCTTATATCCCAAAGAAATACTAAAGAAGGGAAAGGAACCTGCATATGCCAAAATGTTTGTGGCAGCTCTTTTTGTAGTGACTAGAAACTGGAAAGTGAATGGACGTCCATCAATTGGAGAATAGTTGGGTAAATTATGGTATATGAATGTTATAGAATATTATTGCTCTGTAAGAAATGACCAGCAGGAGGAATACAGAGAGGCTTGGAGAGACTTAAATCAACTGTTGCTGAGTGAAATGAGCAGAACCAGAAGATCACTATACACTTCAACAACAATACTGTATGAGATACATTCTGATGGAAATGGATATCTTCAACATAAAGAAGATCCAACTCACTTCCAGTTGATCAATGATGGACAGAAACAGCTACACCCAGAGAAGGAACACTGGGAATTGAATGTAAACTATTTGCACTAATGTCTTTCTACCCAGGTTACTTACATCTTTGGAATCCAATTCTTACCGTGCAACAAGAAAATTGGATTTACATACATATATTGTATCTAGGTTATACTGTAATACATTTAGTATGTATGGGATTGCCTGTCATCTAGGGAAGGGAGTAAAGGGAGAGAGGGGAAAATTTGGAAAAATGAATGCAAGGGATAATGTTGTAAAAAAATTACTCATGTATATGTATACTGTCAAAAATTATAATTATAAAATTAATAAAAAATAATAATGATAATCACAAAAAAATGAATAAATGGAATTCACCTGTTTCATTGAATGTCCATCTTCTTTCCTGGAAGAAAATGTTCAGCTTAGCTGGGTAGTTTATTCTTGGCTGCTTTCCAAGTTCTTTTGTCTTTTGGAATATCAGATTCCAGGCCCTTTGATCTTTTAATGTGGAAGCAGCTAGATCTTGAATGATCCTTATTGTGGTTCCTTTGTATCTGAATTGTTTTTTTTTCTGGCTGCTTGTAATATTTTTTCCTTAGTCTGGTAGTTCTGAAACTTAGCCATAATATTCCTTGGAGTTTTTATTTTGGGGTCTCTTTCAGAAGGTGTTCAATGAATTCTTTCAATGCCTATTTTACCTTTTGATTCTATTACCTCTGGGCAGTTCTCTTTGATGATTTCCTGTAAAATAGTGTCTAGGCTCTTTTTTTCCATCATAATTTTCAGGAAGTTCAATAAACCTTAAATTATCTCTCCTAGATCTATTTTCCAGGTCTGTTGTTTTTCCAAGTAGATATTTAACATTTTTTCTATTTTTTTCATTTTTTTGTTTTTGCTCAAAGGTTCTCAAACTAAGGCCTGCGGGCCAGATGCAGCCCACTGAGCAGTTATGCAGCCTGGCGGGTTATGGCAAATGGGCTGAGGTGTGGAGACAGAGTGTGAGTTTTTATTTTTACTATAGTCTGGACCTTCAGTGAACTGGCCCCTTATTTAAAAAGTTTGAGGACCACTGGTTTTTCTTGACTGATTCTTGATGTCTCAATGAATCATTCATTTCTATTTGTTCAGTTCTGATTTTTAATGAGTTATTTTCTTCATTAGCTTTTTTTACTTCTTTTTGTATATGTCCAATTGAGTTTTTAAATGAGTTGTTTTGCTCTATGGAATCTTTTTTTTCATTTCACTAATTTTTTTTTTTACTGAATTACTTTCTTTTTCCAATTCACAAATCCTGTTTTCCTGGGAGTTCTTTACTTTTTCCAATTCACATTTCAGGAAATTGTTTTCTTTTCCCACTTTATCAATGTTTTCTTTTAGTGAGTTATATGCCTTATTTGTACTCTTTTGCATAGCTTCTCTTTTCTTTCCCCATTTTTCTTCTAGCTCTCTTTTAAGATCTTTTATAATTTCTTCTAAGAGAGCCTTGTGTGATGGGGACCAAGTTATAACCCCATTTGGAGTTTTGTCTGGAGACTGTCTGGTATTAGTCTCTTCAGGGTTGGAAACCTCTTCTCTTTCTGCATAGAAGCTATCAATAGTTAGAGTTCGCTTCTTTTTTACTCATTTTTAAAAAAGTCCTCAGGGTTTGCCTTCATGAAATGGAGGTTAGCAGCTTCCTCTACAGAACAGGGATAGATGGACAGTGGCTGTCCTGCAAATGGTCTGCAAAGAATAGTTGAACTGCCTGGAAGTGTCACTGCCCTGAGAAGAGCAGCTGCACTGCAAAAGTTTCATTTCCCTGGGCAGACCCCCACCCCCCCACCCCCAACCTGTGCAGAATTGTGGCTGCCCTGGAGAGACTCCCCCCTGTTGTGCAGAAGTATGTCTTCCCTGGGCAAAAGCCCTACACTGAAAACTGGGACACTGATACATTGTTGGTGGAGTTGTGAAAGAATCCAGCCATTCTGGAGAGCAATTTGGAACTATGCCCAAAAAGTTGTCAAACTGTGCATACCCTTTGACCCAGCATTGCTGTTATTGGGACTATATCCCAAAGAAATACTAAAGAGTGGAAAGGGACCTGTATGTGCCAAAATGTTTGTGGCAGCTCTTTTTGTAGTGACTAGAAACTGGAAGTTGAATGGATGTCCATCAATTGGAGAATGGTTGGGTAAATTGTGGTATATGAAGGTTATGGAATATTATTGCTCTGTAAGAAATGACCAGCAGGAGGAATACAGAGAGGCTTGGAGAGACTTAAATCAACTGTTGCTGAGTGAAATGAGCAGAACCAGAAGATCACTATACACTTCAACAACAATACTGTATGAGGATGTATTCTGATGGAAGTGGAAATCTTCAACATAAAGAAGATCCAACTCACTTCCAGTCGATCAATGATGGACAGAAATAACTATACCCAGAGAAGGAACACTGGAAAGCGAATGTAAATTGTTAGCACTACTGTCTATCTACCCAGGTTACTTATACCTTCGGAAGCTAATAATTAATGTGCAACAAGAAAAAGGTATTTACACACATATATTGTATCTAGGTTATATTGTAACACATGTAAAATGTATGGGATTACCTGCCATCGGGGGGAGGGAGTGGAGGGAGGGAGAGGATAATTTGGAAAAATGAATAAAAAAAAATAAAATAAAATAAATTAAAAATTAAAAAAAAAAAAAAAAAGCCTTACACTGTAGAATGTGGCTGCACAGCTATGCTGTGGTCTGTGTTGAGTCACTTCCAGTATTGGGTGTATGGCCAGGTCCTATTAAATTCTGGCATTTTTTTGGAGTACACTGTACCTTTTGTGTTTATGTAACTTCTCTGCTGATCTATTACTTTGCAACCAAAGGAGAGCAGCCAACTTGTGGTAAAGTCCTCCCTGTAAATTCTATACCCATGGAGACTGCCCCCGCCCCAGTCTGCTCAGTATTCTAGGCTCTGTGTTCTGCCTCCCTGCCTGTGCTGGCCTCCTCCCACCAATCAGGACAAACCTTTCCTGGCAATCTTCCACATTATCTTCAGTTGGTAATTTGTTGTACTCCTAATATTTGTGGCTTTTATCAGTCAAGCACTATTTCAGAGGCTAAATTTGGTTTAGTAGTGAGGGTAGAAAAGGAGCTTAGATTGAAACGTGTGTATTCTCAACCATCTTGGCTCTGCCCCAGGATTCTGGCTTTTAATACAGTCTGTTATCCACTTATATTTTATGGGAGAGTTCACCCCATTTACATTTATAGTTACAACTACTAATCCTGTATTTCCTGCCATCTTATTAACCCCAAATTATACTTTTCTCTTTTCTGCTTTCCCTCCTTCCCAGTATTTTACTTATGAGCACTACTTGCCTCAAGCAGTGGAGAGGGCACTTCTAAAACTCAGATCTGTCATTTTGTGTTTGTTTTCTTATCTTTTCTTATCTCCCAGTTTTAAAAATCTTTTGCTTTCCTCTCACTAGTAGTTGAAATTGGTTGTTCTAGTTTTGATAGGAACAATGGAAAGGGCAATGTAGTAAGTTCAAATACCTCCTGGAGAGATAATCCTAGAGTGAGGTAGGATGATTTCACAAGTGTGCTGGTAAGTGTTTGATAACAAACTCTTTGGAAAAAAATATAATCCTGAGTCATTTTTAGGTTTAATAAGCTTAATTCTAAATATTTTTTCTATCACTCTAATAATTTTAGACAATCAGTAAAACAATAAATTTAAACTTAGCAATTTCTCAAGTGAACATGTTCACACTGAAAATTTAATAATTCTCTCCATCCAGGCAGTTAGAGTTGACTCTAGCACTCCTTCAGTGGTGTCCTCTACATAGTAAATAAGCAACACTAAAGCAGTGGGGAATAATGTTGGAAAGAGAGTCGAAGAAGTCAGTGAAAGGAACAAAGAAAATCCTGTAGAAGGAAGACTCCAAAGGGTAATTTTACCTGCTTCATGGTTTGTCTTTAACATAATTATAGGATTAGAAGATTTAGAGTTGTAAAATATTTGAGAGAGCATCTAGGTTCAATTCATTTGTTTTATAGACGAGAAACTGAAGGTCAATCAGATTATAATTTGTTCTAGTGCTATGCCCATTATACTCACTTGTCACTTAATAAGAAGAAATCATGTAGGCATGATTTCTAATTTCCATTCACCACTTCTAGACTATAATAATAGGTTTTTAGTAGAATTTTTATCTACTCAAATTGCCTCTTCCAATTCATTCTTTCCATCACTTCCAGGCTCCTTCATGCTTGTTGTTCAGCTATTTTCAGTAATATTTGACTCTTCATGACTACATTTGAAATGGAACTGTGATTTCACTGACATGAAAAATTCTTAAATCAATGTCACCCTTATTTGATCATTCAATACCTGACAACCTGTCCTTTTCTCTTTTATAGTTATGCTTCTTGAGAAGGTCTTCAACAAGTGTTTCCTCTCATTCTCTTCTTAGCTTTCTACAGTCTGGCTTTTGGCCTCATTCTTCAATTGAAATTACTCTCTCCAAAGTTACCAGTGACCTCCTAACACAGAATAATATACAATATGTTCTGATTATTGTTTTTATTTCTTTTGCTTTTGATGTAATTTTGCTTTGCTCATTTTACTATTTTATTGATTTGGTTTTTTGTTCTCTTCTTTTTAATAATATTACCTAAGAGCTTACCAATTTTATTAGTTTTTTTTTTTTTTTAAGAATAACCTTTTAGTTTTATTTTTCATTTCTAATTTTTTTCTAATTTATTTTTTTCCTTTCTAATTTTTTATATCATCACTTGTGCTAATTTTAGATTTGATTATTTGTTGGTTTTATATGTTTTTATGCAAATTAAATTAATTCTTTCTTTTTTTATTTTGCTAATGTATGATTATCAAGATAGTATTTCCCCCAACACTGTTTAGAATGCATCTCAAAAATTTTGGTATGTTTACTCATTTTCTTTCTCTTTTTTTTGCATAGTTATTCCATGAATATATTGACTATTTCTGACTTTTAACATTTATTTGCAATACTTCTATGCCTTAGTACATGGTCAATTTTTGTGAAAATTCCATGTGGGTGCAGAGAAATATGTATATTCTTTTGCCATCTCACTTAAAAGATGTCATAGTCTTTTAACTTTCATTTCCCTAGAAATTTATTAAGTCCCATAATTTATCTTTATATTGAACTAATTCAAAAGTGACAGAAGATATGGAAGTCTATCATTATTATGTTACTCTCTGTGTCATCTTGTGACTGAGTTAATATTTCCTTTATGAAATTGGATATTAAGGCACTTGGAACATATAATACTGATTGATATTAGATTGTCTATGGTGCCTTTCAGCATATTTGTTTCCTTGCTTATCCCTTTTTTGAATATTTGTTTTTGCTTTGTCAGATAACATTATGGTAACTCCTACTTTTAAAATTTTACTTGATTTATAGTAAAAAAATTTCCATCCCTCAATTTTATTTTCTGAATGTCTTTGTTTTTAAAAATATGTTCTTGTAAGCAACAGATTGAAGTGTTTTGTTTTCTTGTCCAATCTGTCATTCTTTTTCATTTTATTGGATTATGTAATCCATTCACAATTGAAGTTCTAAAGGTGGTTTAATATTTATCTGTTTTTTTTCCCCCAAACTGTGATTCTCCTCTTCTTTGGTAAACACAATTTTCAGTTATGTTAAACTTTTAAAAAAGATGGCCTTATTCCCACTGGCTCACTTTTTTTTTATGCTTAATTCCCTCTTCTCACTTATTATCGCTTTCCCTTTTGGGTTTTGTTTATTAGCCACTCTCTTCTGCTTTTATATGGTTATATATATTTCCTCCCTCTTTTTTTCCTTTCTGTTAATCAAATAAGACTCCCCTTCTTTTCACCTTCAGCTATCCCTTTTCACTAGGTTTTCTAAATTTCATTTTTATATCTCTTTTCTAAAAAGTATTTACTTTCTTCATTGTCCATCTTTTCTTTTTGTTTGTTCTAGACTCTCATTCTCAGATTTATGACCCCCATAATCATATAGGCTCTATTTTCTCTATATTCTTCATACTGTAGTTGTTCATTCTTTGTTTTGGAAGAAAGTGAATGACATCATGGTTGTTGTCTTAATTTGTATGTGAATTGGATTTGAGGCAGAGTTGTGCAAAGTCATGAGTCTTACTCTCCCTTCTTGAGCCACTGAAGTCCAATGTCAGGAAAAAAGTCAAGATTATGACCCAAGCAGCAATGGATTATAGTATTCTGGTTGGTTTTCTGGAAGTCTTGAGACCAGCCTTCATTTCAGTTGAGTAATGACCACAAGAATAGCCAGGAATTAAAGTCCAAATCCTTTATTATCTCCTTTACAATCTAATTTCCTTGCCTGGGGCTCAGGCTAGCTTTCTTGGAGGCCTTCCAGAGTCTTGGTTTAGTAGAGAAACGAAGGAGAAGAGACCTACCACCAGGATGGTGTGAGAGGGAATGAATCTGTCTGGCTGAGTTTGTCCCAGGTTACATGCTCTATTCTAATTACGCTATCATAGGTGTGAATCTTGTAGAACTATATTAAGTACTAAGTTCATGTACTGAACTAGAGAACTATTAATCACTGTGCTAAACTAGATAACCATTGTCTTATCAATTCCACTGAGTTAGCACCTTATAAGAATCCTTGTTTCAAGTACAGACTTCAGGCCCATAACAGTGAATAATCTTTCTGACTTTGATGCCATATCAAACTCTAAGCACTGCACAATGCTTACTTCAATTGCCTTCATGACCATTGGTATACATAATTCTCATCTGCTCATTCTACTGTGGAAAGTCTGTATATGCTTGAGGTAGATATCTAACTCTCCAACAGGTTTGAAGCTTGTTGGTTACCCTCAACTTGGTTTAGCCCGCCTGCCAAGCCAGTTTTACCCAGGTGTGATCATTGTGCAAGATACAGCTTCTTGGAGTCACAGATTCCAACATATTCATTCTAAGTTCTGCCTCCAGGTGTTTTCTGCTATTGTCCCATAGGGATTCATGGGGCGCTATGGATTCACCCTTTCCATTATGTCCCACTCTCAAAACAATACCAATTATTGCATGTGTCAAAGAGGATGTTGCCCTTTAATAGGACACCTCTCCTTCCACCTCCTGCCACTAACATACACAACAATATATACTTCATCTTGTTGGTCTCTCTATATTTAACCAGGAATGCCCTTCCTATGTCCATACTTCCCCATTCCTCCAGGTGCCAGTTGCCTCAGGGGTTTCCCTGTTCTCTTCAAATTCCACAAGGTTCTCTGTCTCATCAAGTATAGATCATTTTTCTTCATTTTGCAGTATTTATTCATAGATGTCTGAACTTGTTTATAAAATATGGAAGCCATATTTCCTTCTGTTATTGTTTATTCTGTTGATTTATTTTTATGTTCAAAGTCTTTGAGTTTTTTTTCCCCTTGAAGTCTTTAATCCCTCTATCATCTATTTTCCTTATTACTCACTTCCTGATACCCTTCCTTCTGAATTTGGGGTTTTGTTTGGGGATGAATCTTAAAGATCTCAGCTTTCTCCCATACTGGACAATCCATGGTTCATCAACCTAAGTTTATTTGTTAAAATATTAAACCCAATATATGTTACATGTTTATATAATTATCATGCTGCACAAGAAAAGTTATATCAAAGAGGAAAAATTTGAGAAAGAAAACAAAATGTAAGCAAACAACAGAAACAGTGAAAATGTTATGTTATGATTCACACTCAGTTCCCACAGTCATCTCTCTGGGTGCAGATGGCTCTCTTCATCACATGGCCTCAATCATCTCATTGTTGAAAAGAGCCATGTCCATCAGAACTGATCTTCATATAATCTTCTTGCCATGTACAGTGATCTCCTGGTTCTTCTCACTTCACTTAGTATCAGTTCATGTAAGTCTCTCCAGGCCTCTCTAAAATCATCCTCCTGATTGTTTCTTACAGAACAATATTCATATACCATAACTTATTTATTTTTATTCATATACCATAACTTATTTATACTTTTTAAAAGTGTTTTATTTTCATAACAGATGCATTGATAACAACATTGACCCTTGCAGAGCCTTGTGTTTCAGATTTTCCCCTCCTTCTCCCCACTCCCTCCCCTAGATGGCAAGCAATCCAATATATGTTATACATATATGTTTTTTAAATAGTTTTTATTTACCAGATATATGCATGGGTAATTTTACAACATCGACAATTGCCAAACCTTTTGTTCTAATTTTTCCTCTCCTTCCCCAACCCCCAGATGGCAGGTTGACCAATACATGTTAAATATGTTAAAGTATAAATTAAATACAATATATGTATACATGTCCAAACAGTTGTTTTGCTGTAAAAAAGAATCGGACTTTGAAATAGCGTATAATTAGCCTGTGAAGGAAATTAAAAATGCAGGCGGATAAAAACAGAGGGACTGGGAATTCCATGTAGTGGTTCATAGTCATCTCCCAGAGTTCTTTTGCTGGGTGTAGCTGGTTCAGTTCATTACTGCTCTATTGGAACTGATTTGGTTCATCTCATTATTGAAAATGGCCACATCCATCAGACTTGATCATCACATAATATTGCTCTTGAAGTACACAATTATTTTCTGGTCCTGCTCATTTCACTCAGCATCAGTTCATGTAGTCCCTCCAGACCTTTTTGAAATCATCCTGTTGGTCATTTCTTACAGGACAATAATATTCCATAATATTCATATACCACAATTTATTCAGCCATTCTCCAATTGATGGGCATCCACTTAGTTTCCAGTTTCTGGCCACTACAAAGAGGACTGCCACAAACATTCTTGCACATACAGGTCCCTTTCCCTTTTTTAAGATCTCTTTGGGATATAAGCCCAGTAGTAACACTGCTGGGTCAAAGTATTCACAGTTTGGCAACTTTTTGAGCATAGTTCCAAATTGATCTCCAAAATGGCTTGATGTATTCACAATTCCACCAACAAAGTATCAGTGTCCCTATTTTCCCACATCCCCTCCAACATTCTGCATTATCTTTCCCTGTCATTCTAGCCAATCTGACAGATGTGTAGTGGTATCTCAGAGTTGTCTTAATTTGCATTTCTCTGATTAATAATGACTTGGAGCATCTTTTCATATGGCTAGAAATAGTTTCACTTTCTTCATCTGAGAATTGTCTGTTCATATCCTTTGACCATTTATCAATTGGAGAATGGCTTGATTTCTTTTTTTTTAAATAATATTATCCCTTGTATTCATTTTTCCAAATTATCCCCTCCCTCCCTCCACTCCCTCCCCCCAATGACAGGTAATCCCATACATTTTACATGTGTTACAATATAACCTAGATACAATATATGTGTGTAAATACCATTTTCTTGTTGCACATTAAGTATTAGCTTCCGAAGGTATAAGTAACCTGGGTAGACAGACAATAGTGCTAACAATTTACATTCACTTCCCAGTGTTCCTTCTCTGGGTGTAGTTATTTCTGTCCATCATTGATCAACTGGAAGTGAGTTGGATCTTCTTTATGTTGAAGATATCCACTTCCATCAGAATACCTCTTCATACAGCATTGAAGTGTACAGCGATCTTCTGGTTCTGTTCTTTTCACTCAGCATCAGTTGATGTAAGTCTCCAAATGGCTTGATTTCTTATAAATTAGAGTCAATTCTCTGTATATTTTGGAAATGAGGCCTTTATCAGAACCTTTGGCCTTAAAAATGTTTTCCCAGTTTATTGTTTCCCTTCTAATCTTATCTGCATTAGTTTTGTTATACATATATGTTCCAATATGTGTAAACATTTATACAATTCTCTTGCTGCACAAGAAAAATCAGATCAAAAAGGTAAGTAAATGAGTAAGAAAACAAAATGCAAGCAAACAATAACAAAAAGAGTAAGAATGTTATGTTGTGATCCACATTCAGTTCCTACAGTCCTCTCTCTGGGTGTAAATGGCTATCTTCATCACAAGATCATTGGAATTGGCTTCAGTCATCTCATTGTTGGAAAAAGTCACATTCATCAGAATTGCTCATTGTATAATATTATTGTTCTAGTGTACAATGATCTCCTGGTTCTGCTCATTTTAGTTAGCATCAGTTCAAGTAAGTCTCTCCAGGCCTTTCTGAAATCATCCTGTTGGTTGTTTCTTACAGAACAATAATGTTCCATAACATTCATATACCATAATTTATTCAACCATTCTCCAACTGAAGGGCATCCACTCAGTTTCCAGTTTCTAGCTACTACAAAAAGGGCTGCCACAAACATCTTTGCACATGTGGCTCCCTTTCCTCCTTTATAATCTCTTTGGGATATAAGCCCAATAGAAATATTGCTGGAACAAAGAGTATGCACAGCTTGATAACTCTGTGGGTGTATAATTCCAAATTGCTCTCCCAGAATGGTTGGAGCCATTCACAATTACACCAACAATATATTAGTGTTCCAGTTTTCCTACCTCCCCTCCAACATTCATCATTTATCTTTTCCTATTATCTTAGCCTGAAAGATGTGTAGTGGTATCTCTGAGTTGTCTTAACTTGCATTTCTCTAATCAATATTGATTTAGAGCACATTTTCATATGACTTAGAAATTGTTTCAATTTCTTCATCTGAAAATTGTCTGTTCATATCCTTTGACCATTTATCAATTGAAGAATGGTTTGAATTCTTATAAATTTGAGTCAATTCTCTATATATTTTAGAAATGAGGCCTTTATCGGAATCCTTGAATGTAAATTTTTTCTCCCAATTTATTGCTTCCCTTCTAATCTTGTCTGCATTGGTTTTGTTTGTACAAAACCTTTTTAATTTAATATAATCAAAATTATCTATTTTGTTTTCAATAATGTACCCTAGTTCTTCTTTGGCTACAAATTTCTTCCTTCTTCACAGATATCAGCCTAAATTTCTGCCCCAATTGACTTTTGGATAGACAGAATTAGTACCAGATAGAAGCTGTGCTCTTTTCCTTAGGTTTGATGGAATGAAACACAGTTCTTCACTATGTCCTATCCTGGTGAACTATCCTACTACTTCTCTTTCTTAGTTCTTTAGCTCAGCACCAGCTATTCAGAGCTCCAAAGTTCATAGTTTCACAACACTGGTGCTTTCAGATTGCAGCCCCCAATAGATTGTTGTTCTTAAAGGGTTTTAGCAAAGCTGCCTGTTGAGGCCCAAGCAAATCTCCCTAGTTAGGAGCAGGGGTGAGTTTTGATGTAAGCTTGTGGCATGTCCTTGAGTTAACTAGTGCGGGCCCTGCTGCTGGTGATTTTGGATTGTGAGTGATCTGGACCATCAAAAGACCTAAGATTGGCTTATAATTCTTTGGCACATAATTCCCATTTTAGAGAAATTCAAGAGATCATGACAATTGGATAAAATATTTGGTCTGCCATCTTGTTCCTTGGGTGATCCAGAAGTTCCACTGACTTCTTAATGGCCAAATCCCTTGGCCTTTTCTCAATCCTCATTCTTCTTGACTTCTCTGCAAGTATTAATATCACTGATCACTCTTTTCTCCTTAGTATTCTCTTCTGCCTAGATTTTCAGGACATTGCTCTCTCCTATTTCTCCTCCTATCTATCTGACTGTTCTATCTCTGCTAGATTTTCACCTAAGTTATACCTGACAACCTTGAAAATACCAAGGCTCTATCCTTTGTTCTTCTTCCTACATACTATTTCACTTGGTGACTTCATAGCTCCCACAGATTCAGCTATCTATGCTGATGATTCTAAAATCTATGTATCTTTCCCTAACCTTTCTGTTGACCTGAAGCTTGCTATCTCTGACCACCTTTCAGACAAATTAAACTGAATACCCTATGGGCATCTTAAATTCTACATACCAAAATGGAATTCATTATCTTAGTTTCCAAATTTCCCTGTTACTATTGAGGACACTATCCTCCCAGTCCCCACTCTCATAACCCAATGTCATTCTATACAATCTATTTTTTTCTTTTCCATTTTTTTCAGTTACAATTTTAAAAATTAATTTTATAATTATAACTTTTTTTTGACAGTACATATGTATGCGTAATTTTTTACAACATTATCCCTTGCACTCACTTCTATTCTGAGTTTTCCCTCCTTCCCTCCACCCCCTCCCCTAGATGGCAGGCAGTTCCATACGTGTTAAATGTGTTACAGTATATTCTAGATACAATATATGTGTGCAGAACTTAATTTCTTATTGCACAGGAAGAATTGGATTCAGAAGATAAGAATAACTTGGGAAGAAAAACAAAAATGCAAACAGTTTACACTTATTTCCCACTGTTCCTTCTTCTGTCCATCAATTGGAACTGAATTAGATCTTCTCTTTGTTGAAGATAATCCACTTCCATCAGAATACATACTAATACAGTATCATTGTTGAAGTGTATAATGATCTTCTGGTTCTGCTCATTTCACTCAGCATCAGTTCATGTAAGTCTCTCCAAGCCTCTCTGTATTCATTCTGCTGGTCATTTCTTACAGAACAATAATATTCCATAACATTCATATACCATAATTTGCCTAGCCATTCTCCAATTGATTGGCATCCATTCACTTTCCAGTTTCTAGACACTATAAAAAGGGCTGCCACAAACATTTTGGCACATACAGGTCCCTTTCCCTTCTTTAGTATTTCTTTGGGATATAAGCCCAGTAGTAGCACTGCTGGATCAAAGGGTATTCACAGTTTGATAACTTTTTGGGCATAATTCCAGATTGTTCTTCAGAATGATTGGATTCTTTCACACTTTTATACAATCCATTGCTAAAGCTTGTCAATTTTGCAATATATTTTGAGGGGCCATTAGATGGTGCAGCAGACAAGAGTACCCACTCTGGAGTCAGGAGAGCCTGAGTTCAAATCTGGCCTTACACACTTAATATTTACTAGCTTAATATTTACAGTTAGCTAGAATCAGTCATGGTCAAGTAACTGAGAACTAGTCACTTAACCCCAATTACTTCACATACACACACACACACACACACACACACACACACACACACACACACACACAAACAAACAACCAAAAGACAAAACAAATCCCCAAATATAATATTCTGGTTAGTTTTCTGGAGGTCTCTGTACCAGCCTTCGTTTCCACAGAGTAATCACCACGAGAATAGCCAGGGATAAAGTCCAAATTCTTTATTATCTCCTTCACAGTCCAGTTTCCTTGCCTGGGGCCCAGGCCAGCTTTCTTGAGGTCCTCTGGAAAGTATCTTGGTTTCTGTGGGGGAGGCAGGAGGACTAACACTATAGTCTCTGTCTTGAAGTCTGTCTCAGTCTGAGAGCTTGTGCTCCAGCCTCCAGCCACTGTCTTCTCTGAGTCTGTCTCAGAACCCCTTCTGAGTCTGTCTCTGGCTAAGTTTGTCCCAGTTTATATGCAGTGTACTGAGTATAAACCAATCATTATATTACTAGGAGACCATTATTTGTTGTAAGATTAAATCAATCATACTGAACTAAAGAATTATTAGTTACTATGCTAAACTAGATAACCATTGTCTTATCAATTCCACTGATTACTACCTTGTAAGAATCCTTGTTTCAAGTACAGAGTTCTGGCCCATAACACCCAACCAAAAAACTAACAAGCAATATATCTTAAATATATCCCTCTGTTCCCTCTGATATTGCTACCACCCTGGTTTAGGTCCTTATCTTCTACCTCATCGACTATTATAATAGTTGCTGGTTGGTCTATCTGACAAAAGTTGCTCTCCTCTCTAATTCATCCTTCATTCTTCTATGAAAACATTTTTGTAAAACACAGCTCTAACTATGTTAAGCTCTACTTAACAAACCCCAGTGGTTCCCTATCAGTTCCAGGATCACATACAAAACTCTGTTTCTCATTCAAAGCGCTTAATAACCTGCCCTGTCCTTTTCAAGTTTTCTTATACTTCTCCCCCATGTAACTCTTTGATCCAATGACAATGGCCTCCTTACTATTGCAAGAAGAAGACACTCCATCTCCTTACTGGGCATTTTCTTTGCATATCCTTCAGGCCTAGAATGGTCTTCTTCCTCATCTCTGCTTCTTGATTTACCCATCTTCTTACAAATTCCAGCAAAAATTCCACCTTTTCCAAAAATCCTTTCCCAGTCTTCTTAAATCCAATGATTTCCATCTGGTACTTATGACCTACTCATCCTGTATATAGATTATTTGTACATTTATCTTTATCATTAGGTTATGAGCTCCCCAAAGGCAAAGATTTTCTATCTTTTGCCTTTTGTTGTATCTCTAGTGGTTAGCACAATATCTGGCACATAGCAGGTACTTACTTAATTCTTGTTATCTAGCCTTCTTTGAAATATTGAGTTGTAGAGATTACCTGGCATGTTAGTGGGACATGGTTTGTCTAGGGTCACTTAGCAACTATATGTCAGAGGTATGACTTGAAGTCAGGGCTTCCTAGCTTTAAGGATAGTTCTCTATCCATGAAAACATGCTGTATATTTTTTGCATCAATTTTGTTTTGAGAAATTGTTGAGAATTTCATATCCTCCCACACACAATAACTAAAGATACCTTGAGGCATCATGATGGCAGAGATTGGAGTCACTGATTTGTAAGACAGCCTCCTTGACTTGAAAAACATCACACTGCAATGTGGTATAAAAATACAGGATCACAGACTTAGATGTGAGTTCTAAAAGTCATCTAAAACATCTTGACATTAGATTAGCAATAGGTTTCAGATGAGAATGGGATTGAATAGATCAGAAATACTATAGATGACCAACCACTAGACAGAACTCCTGAATTAGAGTAACTGATTCTGGAACATCTCAATAGTATAGAAAACATTTAGACATGTGGGTGAACTGTTCAAGGAAGTTGACTGTAAATAACTCACTCCTGAAGATTCACTCTCCAAACTTTTCTTCCTCACCAGTTGTCTTTTCACCTTGGAAGAACTTCTGCTGGATGACTAGATTGGCAATGATTAGTGACTCTGTCTCTGTCTGTCTCTCTGTCTCTCTCTCTGTCTGTCTATCTGTCTCTCTCTCTTTGTCTTTCTCTCTCTCTTTTATGTATACCCATTCAGGTTGTCAGGAAACTCTAGGAATAGGCAATAGAAAGGTGCTAGGTGGGAATTATGGAATTGATTCACATATGCATTCATTCAAATATCTACTAGATTATAAACTCAAAGAAACTCTAAGAAAGTTCTCAAGCTTTTTGGTTTCAGGACCCTTTAAAAAATATTGAGGAATCTCCCTAATTGTTTTTGCTTATACAGATTATATATATCAGTATTTACCCTATTATAAATTAAAACATCTAAGTATGTTTTTTATGAAGTATTTTTTTTATGAAGTATGTAAATATGTATGTAAATAAATATGAAAATAGTTTTTATCTCATAGAACTCCTCTTTCCCTCCTAAAGGATCTCAGGGTCCTCTAGGAGTACACAGACCATACTTTAGAACTATTTTATTGTGATTTGCCCAATACCTTTCTATGTTTGAATCTTTTTTTAAACATCCAGAACAGCATTTTGCACTCACCCAGTGCTTAATACATTTTTCCAAGAGTTTCCTTATATCTCTTCAGCCTCTGGATCCTAGTTCATCTCTAGATTAAGCCTAAAGATGGGTCGGATCAGATTATTTATTTCACATACTGCTTTTATCAACCATTGACAAGAAACCACCTAGCCAGAAGAATAGTCATCTTGTCTTATTCCCACAGATCCCCAGAGTAGAATCTTCCTCACTTCAGTAAATTTGTTTCAATATCTTAGTGTTTTCTTTGTATTTTTACTGAGATTTCAACCCAATATAAGAAAAAACTTTCCTACATTATTGTCTTTGGAAATTGGAAAAAAGCTCTATCATAGAAGTATTCACTTGCAGGATGGATAACCATCTGTCAAGCATCTCATCTAAGAAGTTGTGCACTGGGTGAAAGGTTGGACTAAGTGACTTCTAAAGTCTCTCTGATGATTTTAGTCTAGCCTTCATCTCTCATGAGTTAAGGAGTCATGACAACTATCCAGTATTATGAGCAGTTTCAGAAGACTATAGTTTTGATTTAGGGTAGACTCAGAAGGAGAAATTCACTTTTCTTGAAATAGAAATCTTTCAAACACAGTTATTTTAGGAATTCTTGGTTTTCTTTGTCTTTCAGAGGGGAAGGTAGGAATTGTTTCTTTAAATTACAAGGACACTCATTTTATATATATATATATATATATATATATATACACACATACATACATATATATATGTGTAATATATTATATATTATAATATACTATGATTATAATATAATTTTATAATATATAATTCTGAATATTGCTTCCACAACTATTTGACCTTTGCAACAACCTAGGAAGTTATCAATGTAGGTATTATTATTCCTATCTGACAGATGAAGAAATTGACATCCCCAAAGGTGTAGCTTGTCTATACAACAAGTTAGTGACTGGGAAAGAATGATATTCTAGGATTTTTCCTTTATAGCTAATCGTCTTCCTACCCACCACCCACCTCACCATTTTCCCCGTAGGATCACCAAACTTTAGCTTTAGTAAATTGGCTGCTTTGTGTGAACTGATAGTTTGCATGTCTGGCTTGGTTAAAACAGGATCTAAGTGACAAACCAAAACAAAAGGTGTTTTTTAAAAGATTGTAAATTTTACAGTTGCAAATGGAAACATTTTTATATTCATTGGGAGAATTCAAGGTTTAAATTCTACTCAGAAGTAGAATACTTTGTAAAGTGAATCATCCTTTGGAAAGGTGAAATCACAAATTTCCTTCATTTATCAGTTGTTGTTATTGTTGTTCAAAGTTGATTCTCATCAGACTTACATAAACTGATGCTAAGGGAAGTGAGTAGAACTAGGAGATCACTGTACATAGCAACAGCAAGATTGTATGATGATCAATTCTGATGGACGTGGCTCTTTTCAATAGTGAGGGTAATTCAGGCCAATTCCAATGGTCTTGTAATGAAGAGAGCCATCTTCAACAACAGAGAGGACTGTGGGGACTGAGTGTATTTTCTTTTCTTTCTCGTTTTCCCCCTTTTGATCTGATTTTTCTTGTGCAGCATGATAATTGTGGAAATATATATATAGAAGAATTGCACAAGTTTAACATATATTGGACTTTGTGTCTAGGGGAGAGGGTAGGGGGAAGAAAAGGAGAAAAAATTTGAAACACATTTTCAAGGGTGAAAATTGAAAATTATCTATGCATGTTTTGAAAATAAAAAGCTTTTTAAAAAGTTGATTCTCATCATATCCATAATTAGGAATTTTTGTACTTAGAGCAAAGATTTCCTGGGGGAGGTGCCTTCAAATAGAAATTGCTGTACCCACAAATTTAGGTACAATCCAAATTGTACCAAAAAGTACCAAATTGAAGTGCTCAATCATTTGAGGTACAGATGGAGGTGAGTGGGGCAGGCTGGATGTAGGGGAAGTGCAGAGGGCCAGAAATGGTAGCTTCCTATTTTAACTAATTATTCTTGCTAACTAGCTTCTAAGCTCTGTTATTTCTGTGTCATTAAAGGACTGAAAATTCTATTAATACACTCTAAATCTGACTACCCAGCTTTTATTACTCCACTCAAGTTTAGCTTTTATTATATTACTATTTTTTAAAAATGAGACAAACTATGCTTTTTAAGTGGTCATTTTCCCATATAAGGTCTTAGGATTTAGCATAAGGATCCTTAGAAGTAATCTATTTGAGAAGTTCTTAACTTGAGACCATGAACTTATTTTTAGTAGCTGTATTGTGATTAACTATTTCAATATCATTGATTTCCTTTGTAATCTCTTGTATTCTATTTTTTAAAAACAAAAAAACATTTTATCAGGCAAGATTCATTGGTTGTTGATCTTTATTCTCAAAGAGCACCAAAATGACAACACAATGTTGGGATCAAGGTACAGTGGTATCTGACTGGCTGATCAGAAAAGACAAGCTCAGGAAGTTCAACCATGATCAAGCACAAATAGTCCACATGAACATTTAGCATGGAGACAGCTCTAGATTTGGGCAACTCCCATTTCTTTTGAGCTACTGCAATTCTGCTTTGCTCATTTTTTTTTTTTTTTTTTTTTTTTGATGCAGGACTGCCATGCTGGATAGTAATATGCCAGTGTTTGTCATGTATTACTTAAAATAAACCAAGCAAGGTAGCACATACTGTAATCCCTGGCTATGGTTGGTGTATCATTTGAGTTCAGGAATTAGAATGATTAGGTGTCCAAAATAAATATGGTACCCATATGATGAGACCCTAGGAACAGACACTAGACTGCCTATGAGGGGCTATCTACCTTAGGTCAGAAATGAAGCAAGTCAATGTTCTTATATCGATTAGAATAAAATCCAGCTGTGTTCTAGCTGCTGGATTTCCAGCCTGGGAGAAATAGGGAGACCTAATTTCAAAAATAAAACAAAATTTAAAACCCATTATCCTGAGAAGAAATTCCTAGGTTTCACCAGACAACTAAAGGGGTTCTGACCCAAAAACAGCTTAATCCCTGTACTAATTCAGTTCCCTTAAATTTCTAGATGTTGAAATTGGGGCCCAGAGAGGTTAAGTGATTTGCTGAGGATCATCTGGATATTAAAGTTGCAGAACTCTGGGTAAAACCTAGGAGCATTCCCTGGCTCAGATCTGGGTTAGATGACTTACAAGAATCCTATGCTGGTTGTAGGTATTTCAAGACCTAGCATCCTCTTTCTGTTTATATCAACACTATCAGGAAAAGTTCATTAAAGTTCAGAGCACAAGCAAAATAACTGTTTGGGCAGGTATACATATATTGTATTTAACACATATTTTAACATATTTAACATGTATTGGTCAACCTGCCGTCTGGGGGGGGGGAGAGGAGGGGAAAAATCAGAACAGAAGGTTTTGCAACTGTCAATGCTGAAAAATTACCCATGCATATATCTTGTAAATAAAATGCTATATATATTAAAAACAAAACAAAACAAACAAACAAACAAAACAAATGAAAGACTGGCAAACGATGTGAACTCTAAACCAGCTTATTCCCAGAAATTGCTAAAAATAAAACTATTGTTTCTAATACAATAAAAAAAAAAGTTCAGAACACAGAAATACATGTTTGTTAGAAATGTGGATTGTACCTAAATCTGTGAGTAGAGCAATTTCTAGTATTTGAAGGCAATTCATTTCTGAGTTCTGAATTCAATTTCCCTTGGCTTTGATATCAGGCAGTAGTTCAGGAAAGCAAATGCCAGGATAGAAGGACGTGGTTTTATCAGCTGGTCCTTTAAAAAAAATCCTTTGTTCTTCTATACCAGTGTGAAGTCACATATGCATGGTTTTCCACAAAGTATGAGTGTAGTTGAAGCTATTATATATGTATGCTATATATACCTATCTAAGTCTGTGCGCATTTATATAGTGCTTTGAGGATTGCAAAGTGTTTTACAAATATGATCTTATTTGATCCTTATAAG